>NC_079901.1:22307644-22369763 GCF_024868665.1 Triplophysa rosa | reverse complement strand
CACACACACACACACACACACACACACACACACACACACACACACACACACACACACACACACACACACACGTTATAAGAAATATCCTGCAAATAAAATGACAACCAATGTGAGTGTTCTATGCCTTACTCAGGAATGAACAACCATGATCCACGGATGCAGAAAAACCCTGCGTTCAGCTTCGGCATCCGTCATCGTGATTTGCGGTTTAACTCTTCCCCGGGACCAGGGTACCTCGTTCCATCCAACATCACCAGGGTGGGTCGGGACGGAACCCCTGCTTACTCTGTCTACGGCCGGCGCAAAGACCTTCAGCCCTTTCAAACCCCTGGACCAGGTCTTACACAACACACACACACACAACTACGTTGTGTAGTGATGCTAAAGGTTACAAAAGGCTATTTTACCATTTCAGGCAGTTACTCTCCGGAAAACTCAACTAAGAAAGTGTTTTACGCCGCACCTGCTTTCTCACTGTCTGCAAGGACTAAATTGTTCCGTAATGACCAGACACCAGGTAGGTGCCCACACATCTCCAATGAACACTAATGGAACGTACACCCAAACCCGGACTCATTCATTACATTGTTCTCAGGACCGGCCGCATACATGCTTCCCCCAGTGTTAGGGCCAAATGTTGTGAATAAATCAGCCGCCCCGAACATCTCCCTCAGCGGCCGTAGCGCTATCGGAAGTTTCCACGAGGATTTACGGAAGGTGCATCAGTATTACAAATTGAGCTGTACCATGTAGTTTGCTAAAAATGACGAGAAACTTTTTTTGTCTCTCTGTCTCAGACTCCAGGTCCCGGGACGTACCAAGTAGTGGATTCTGGTCTGTACAAACACAAGGCACCTCAGTATAGTATGACTGGGCGGAACCTCATGCCGGGGGACACCACCAGGAGACCAGGACCTGGAGCCCACCATCCTGAAAGGGTCCATACAAAAACCATTGGACCTAATATCATACTATATTGTTATCTCACTGAGGCAAGTCCACTAAATTGTTTTGTGTCTCTTCACAGGTGACCTTCACAAGAGCTAACGCTCCAAGCTTCTCCTTTGGAATTCGTCATTCGGAATACACCGCTCCTATAATTGTAGACGGTGCTGACTAACCTGGTCATTTCTGTCATAATAAACTGTGTTATCCAACAAGCTATAATACGTTGCATCAGTTGCAAATTTTGTCATGTTGCTCATTTTATTCAGTCACACATTTACAGTGATATTGCAGTCTAGCCATCAGAAATGTTCATTACACTGCACTCCTCTAAATGAAAGATCCAGATATATCTGTTTACCACAATATTACATCACTGGTGTGTTGTTTGATTGATTCATGTCATCTTGCTGAAAATCTGCAGTGGAACATCAAATAAAAACAATGATATTCAGGATACTTCCTCGGAAACCAAGTTGACATACATAATGCACTTTTGTTATCAAGTATGTTATCAGCTTGATCTCATGGGAATTCCTAACTATTTTAATATGTATGGGCACTTTGTGAATAGAACGAAAATATTATTATCATACATTTTATAAGAACATTAGAAAAGGGTATTAGAAAAAGTCACTTTGTAAAAAAGTTGAAAAATGTAACGTAATGTCTGAAACTTTGGATTGTGACACTTACCATAATGAAAATCACATGATGTCGTGTTTGTTCATTTCTAAGTAATTGTGCATAAAAGCATCTGCTGAATGAATACACGTAAATAAAAAAAATGAGAATTTGTATTTACATACAAAAAACGGAATCATAGAAATATCGCCAGTTAGAAACAATGTTGCATTCGCTCTAAATGTCCGTTCTCACAGATGTCTTTACTGGTATGATTCTCAGCGGCTGTAGAGAATGATTATAAAAGTACGGAAAAACTCTCTCTGTGAAAGTGTGTTTGAAAACATGCAAGCCGACATTACGCCTCACATCGGTGAAGATCACTTTTCCTTTGTTCCAGTCCAACTGTACTCTGATCTCCTGGATTCTCTGGCTCACCCGAAGAACAGTCAGAATCTCAGGACAACAGCCCTTCCCATATCTACCATTAGAGTAACCCACATACCACAAGCCTGTCTTGGAAGGATTCTTCCGGTTCTTGTATGCAGACTCCGTGATCACCCCCACAGCCCAAGCTGTGCTGCCTCCTACCTCGATGTCCCAGTAATGAGATCCTGAGTTGAAGCCTTCAGAACCAAGAACGCTTGTGTAGCCTACAAACCTCTCTGGGTTCGCTGGAAGCTGCTGGTTGAGCTCACCGGTGTGAAGGAGACTGGTCAGATCATCTGACAAGAGCAGATAAGCATGTGCCGTGTTGGGATCAAGAGTAACTGGCGCTGGAGAACAAGGAGAGATGCATGCTTACTTAAAAGTAAACAGTACTACACTTCTGAAAATGTAAGTTTAGTTAGGTCCAAAAAGGTCACAGTCTAATGCCACTGGACAACCTTTAAAGGTGCTGTGTGTAATTGTTTGGAGGACCGCAGTAGTGCTTCGAAAGGGAGGGGTGGAGTGAGCCGTTAGTTGCAATTCGCAAGCTCACCACTAGATGCCACTAAAACTCCCATTGCTCCTTTAATCTTCTTATTTAACCTCCTACAATGATACTTTTATTTTGTAACATCTTTGTAGTTATGTAATATTTGGAACTGAAATTCTGAAAAACTTCAAGTGTAACATCAAAATTCTGAAAAAATTCTGGAAAACTTCATCAAGTGTAACATCAAAACCTTCTTAATTTTTAGACTTCTTCAGTCTTCAAGGCGTCTGGAAAGATCTTTTGAAGAATCCTTATTATTGTCACACGTTTTTTATTTAATTTTTTATAAATTAATACATCATTTTTAATAAACATTATTTAATTTGTAGTTCATTTTTAATAAAGTTAGAAGCATTGTAACTTTTCTTCATACGTACTGTATCGGATGATGTGTTGTAGATTCTTTGACACTTCAAAGGTTATGTTACACACATGCTTTGCGACATCGATCAGCACTCCTGAGGGGATTTTTTGATTCTGCAGTGTACACTGTGTCCTATAATAACAGTTAGACGTTAGTTTGCTGTGAATTTAAGTTCAAAACAAAAAATTATTTATATACAGTACATACTCCTGTCCTCTTACCTTTCAACAGTTGCCTTGTAATTCTACAATTAAAAAAATGTACATGAGAAGCTGCAAAACGTTTCATCCGATCAGAAAAGAAAACATACAAATGAACACACACCATTAAAACATACTTAAAGTGATCACACTATTTAATAAAATATAATGGTGTACCATATAAACATTTTTTATTTTACCACTCAAAACACCCTAGCTCAAAAAGGTCCTTGATTCGACCAGTTTTCACAGATTACTTCGTAACATTATTTACACGGCGATATAATTATGTAAAGAAGTCAAATAAAGCGTCTCATACCGCAAGAAATGTAAAGTCAGTCTTCCCTAGCTGTTCCTCGATGGACTCAATAATGCGTGAAAGAGATAACATCTCAGATCTAATCTCCTCGGTCTTCTTTTTAATGATCTGTCTCTTCTGCTCCTCCTCCTCTCTCAGCGCAGTAATCCTGGCCGTCTCGTCATTCTGGAGAAACTGGTGAAGCATTTCAAACGCCTCTTTGATTTGAGTTTCGGCCTGTTGGCTCTGCCTCTGGGCATAGAAAACCAGCACAATCAGATGGAAATCTTCATATACACTCTTAAAAATAAAGGTGCTTCAAAGGTTCTTCGCAGCGATGCCATAGAAGAACCATTCAGTCAAAGGTTCTTTAAAGAAGCATCTCTTTCTTACTTTTTTATCTTCTAAAGAACCTTTCTTCACCACAAAGAACTTTTGTGAAACAGAAAGGTTCTTCAGATGTTTAAGGTTCTTTATGGAACCAAAGGTTCTTCTCTAGCATGGAAGAACCTTTTGAAGCACCTTTTTTTACTTTGTTGACATTTCCTCTAGGAACTTACTTTAATGTACTCGTCTGTTTCATGCCACGACTGGTTTGATGCTTTATAGGCTCCCAGTTTCTCGTGAAGAGCCTGTAGTTTCAAGTGACGCTCCCGCTACAAAGAGTTTGTCACACAGAAGCACATGTGTGAAGGTATGTATATTTTTGTTATAGGTTTCATTGTCAGCCAATGATGCTTAGATGTTTTAATCTCAGCCTTTGATTGTAATGTGATGATTGTCTTCGCTTTGTTTACAAATGGTAAAGCTAAACGGGTCATTTGTTAAACACCTGCATACCCCCATAGATCAGGTGTATCCGGTTTATCTTTGCCTCTATCAGCACGGTTCCCATGAAGACTTTGTGTTTTCTGTCAGAATGTATGTCGTATATGGGCCAGTTATCTACTAGAACCTGTTTGACTGGACACCTTTCATATTTTAACTCCATTTAAATCAGTTAAATCTTCCATTTCTGTGCGCTTTGATGAGGAATCAGACTATTTGGTTTTAACACTTACCCTGAGGTCCTGCGATGCGTGCTTTGTTGAACGAATGCGATGGTTCTTATGCAGTTCGGTGTTTTTGCATTTTCCACAGACTGGTTCTTGATCTTCGAAGCAGAAGTAAGCTAGAGTTTCTCCATGAAGGCTGCAAGAGTCCACCGTTTCCACAGGAGGTTCCGGAGTTGTTTCTTCTCTCATCAGAACACACATGTTCCTCAGCATGATGTTTAGGGGTGGGTCGGGGTTGGAGGAGACAGCTCTGCAGATGGGACACTCTCGAAACCCTCTCCGGCTCCAGAAGGCTTGTACGCATCCCTTGCAGATGCTGTGAGAGCAGGCTAGGAGAACTGGATCTCTAAAGATATCACAGCAGATGGGGCAGTAGAAATCCTCCTCTGTGAGAGATTCTCTACAAGCCATTTGGTCACCTATGTAAATTAACTTTCTGAAGTTTAAGTCACGTTCGTGTCCTTCTCCTTATGCACTGTGCTGGTGTCTCTGAGCTGTGTCTATATACCAGAGTTCTGGAAAGGGTGGAGCTTTTAAATGGCAATAGAAAGTTAGCATTTCAATACAACCATCTATATTTTGATCCTATATTGACAAGTTGAGATTTGTTATGGTGCTGCTATAACAATAACATCGGGGAGACGAATATAAAAATGTATTGGAAACTTTGTTTACCAAGTACAAATAGTTTTATTTGGTGCTGGGGTTTATAAAACATCTAAAAGAAACTTAAGCAAAGTGACAAGCTTTTGAAAAAGATCACAAGCACATTTCTGTAAAAACATATCATTAATGAAAATGAAAAAGTGTGTTGGACAACAAAAGGGAGATTAAAGAAGTGTCCACATTTACATGAACAAAAAACATCCTTGTGCTGGTACTACTACATTACGTCAGGCATCATCCATCATGGTACATAGTCTACTGAGATTTGGATCTCTGTTCTTTGATGCAATCTTTGACCTCTGTGGGAAAGAAGATAAAGAAAAAAGGTTTATTTCTATCACACTTTAAATCAGACCTACAAGTGACTTCTGTTCTGTTTTTCCCATCTCGGGAATGTGACCAAACAACAGCATTCTGTAATGTTCTGCTTTCTCAGAATGAAACAGGTATGATTGTGTTAGACATTAGTGACAGACCATTTGTCAAAAAGAAAAAAAAGACACACGCAATTGCGTCTTGTATTTGCATTTGCATCACATTTACATGTAGGCATCTGTCAGACATTTTATCCAAAGTATCAGCGTTTAACATTTTGTTATTGTTAGCTTATTGACAAAATGTTAAATGCTCTCTCATTTCCAAGTAGTTTTGGATGAACGAGTCTGCTAAATTAATAAATGTAATGTACAAGTAAAATGTGTATTTCCTGAGATCGACCACATGACCTAACGCATGGAATGATTTTGCGGACTAAATTAAAAAGGTATTGCAAACTGCATTTGCAAATGCATTTTCTATTTGTTCGTGTCAAAATTGTGACATAATTCAAATGCAAATGCAAACCGTTTGCATTTGCATTTACGCGAATGTACAATGTCTGCCAAATTTCAAAAGGAAAAGCAAAGTCTATTTGCAAATGAATTACCTCTGTCTTACGAGTTACGACCCTGCCATATTTAAATCGCAATAGCAATTCCCCATATGCCATTTCACTTCCTCTGGCGTCGCGTATTAAGCCTGCCAAAACTCAAATGAAATCGCAAATCTCTTTGCATTTGCGTTTCCCCTGACTTGTACAGAAACCTGTCAATCAATGGCGGGGGTGGGCTTATTCAACGGGGCGTGTTTGTATCGGGAAGTGAAATCATTCACCGTCGACTGGAACTTAAGTAGATGTGATACAGCTAAACGCATTGGAACTCTGGGCTCAGAGCGGCATCACTTAGAATGTGAAACTTCGGTGCAGGATGGATAATCATCACCTTCTGCAACATTCCTCTACACATGTTTGTTTATGGTATTCGTTTTCACAGTACTCCGAAGTCAAAGCGAGGACATGACATTTCTTGACAACACTGTGACCGTATTTTGCATCATGATTAATACGTGTTGTAAACCATAACAAAACATGTTCACTTTGTATGAATAAACAGCATCCTGCATTATCATTGTTGTTCATTATGCATATAACAAGTTAATAATAAATTACAAAGGTACGTGAATTCTACATCTCTTTATTTGTGTATCATAGTGAGACAAAGACAAACTTGTGCTCCAGTGTTTTAGTGAGTTTGCTGGACACAGAAGTAGCTATACAAATTACTGGATGGAGTTGTTGCTGTATTTAAAGTTTAATTTCCGAACAGCCTTTTCAACAACATGTGCAGTAAATGAGCCCATCAAGTGATGCACCAACCCGAGAAATTAATGTAATTATGATGAATCCACACTGCTTCAATTTGACTTTTATTGGTAGCTCATTGAGATCACCAGACCACTGTTTGTGTTCATCTGTTTATCGAGCCCCTTGAATTTCTTTAAATTATTCTTGTTAAGTACCGCAATTGTGATTCATTGTAAAGATTCTCTATATGAAACTTTGCATCTGATCCTCATTTGTTCCATTATTGTTATTTTGGCTTTTAGCTGTAGCTGAATCCCTTTTAGCCACAACCGGTGTCCCCCTGACGGTATCACCTTAGACTGACTGCCACCACTGCAACGACGAATGACGTCACTTCTCGATACAAACACGCCCTGTTGAATAAGCCCACCCCCGCCATCGATTGACAGATTTCTGTACAAGTCAGGGGAAACGCAAATGCAAAGGGATTTGCGATTTCATTTGAGTTTTGGCAGGCTTAATACGCTACACCAGAGGAAGTGAAATGGCATATGGGGAATTGCTATTGCGATTTAAATATGGCAGGGTCGTAACTCGACAGAGGTAATTCATTTGCAAATAGACTTTGCTTTTCCTTTTGAAATTTGGCAGACATTGTACGTTCGCATAAATGTAAATGAAAACGGTTTGCATTTGCGTTTGAATTATGTCACAATTTTGACACGAACAAATAGAAAACGCATTTGCAAATGCAGTTTGCAATTCCTTTTTAATTTAGTCCGCAGAATCACTCCATACCAACGCAACGGCAACGGCAACGCTCTACACTGGCTACAGTCTTGGAATGATATCAACATAAACAAACGTAAACATAAATAAATAATAGAAATAAATCATGCAAATATATGCCTGAAAAAGAGCTACCTTATATGCACCAAGTAACTTTTGCCACAGATAATCCCCCCTACAATTTTATGAGGAATTAACAGGCACATTCAAAGACAGCTAGTCGCTTACCAGCGGGCCCTTTCGGGTCCTGTCGTTGCCTAGAAACGCGTTGTTGTCGTGCGTGTTCGCATTGAATTTTCTAGAATTGAACTGGGATTTTATTCACTTAAACATACATTTTCTCGTCAATAACCCAGCCGTGAATGCAAACAAATCTAGCATTGATTGATTATTACAAATTAATGCTGGTTTGTTTCGGTTAGTAGGGTGCTCGGCTAATATAAACACGCTGCTCACTCGCCAGTTAGCTACAGTAACATACTCCGAATAAATACGCTACCAGTTGGTTTAATGTTGTTGTAAAACCATCTCTAAATGATATCCCCACGTTTACATCGCGTTTAATGGATTAAAACAGCCCAGTTCGCTGTTTGAGCTATCTGGTCAGCTGGCTATCTAATCCCACTGTGTTAAGAGGCTCAGTGTGTATCTTCGGACTGCTGTGTTCCTGAGGATGGAGGCAGGAGGCATTTCTGATTTGGATCAGGAAAAATATGACGCTGACGAGCAAGTCAAGATCATCTGCCTCGGAGACAGCGCTGTGGGCAAATCTAAGTATGTTTAATATGTGTCTGATGTGTAATTGCTTTTGTTCAGTGTCGAAAGGTGGGAAAACACCTAATGCTTTGAACATTTCCTTACAGGCTTATGGAAAGATTCCTTATGGATGGATAGTATCCTTTAAACAATGTTATTTAAGACTCTGTTTTGCCAGACAGTTTTAACGCAGGATATAGTTGAACTAAAAAGGTGCTTTGGGTGAATCTCAGTCTAGAAAACAAAACCAAAAGTATGTAGGCAATTTAGTTTTTTTAATTGTATATGGATAGTATGTGATTAAAATGTTGGCAGAGAATGTGATTGATTTTGGTGGGTGGTGGGGTTGGGGGTCATTTTTATTTTTGGTACAGCCAGGTTATCCCATGGCGACATGCATATAATGTGTGTAATTGTAAAGGGTTCATTTAAGTAAATAAACCTAAAATGGATCAATTGATTTTGGTTTCTACCCTCTTACGGGTTTGTGGAGAGTTTATCATTCATTCTTAAATGTGATGTGCACTTAATGAAATGTGTCAGTCGGCCTCAGCAGCTGTCCACCTACGCTTTGACTCTGTACAAATACACCACCGCTATCGATGGAAAAACTATCTTGGTTGGTAAGTATGAAAGTAAAGTAATGTATGAAAAGTGTGTTTAATTTTAGTGTGCAACATGAAGCTCTCGTGCTACTTTGTGTTTTTCCTTATAGTACCTGCACATTTAGCTGTCTGTCTGAGCAAATGCTAAGGGTTTATTGTTTGTTTATGTATTTAAGCTAAGCTCAGAAACACCTGTTTATGTGCACCACAGATTTCTGGGATACTGCAGGACAGGAACGTTTTCGGAGCATGCACCCCTCTTACTACCATAAAGCTCATGCCTGTATTATGGTAAGGGAACACATCATTTCGTACTAGCATAACTCATACATAAAATATCACTACAACATATTTCTTAAACTGATCATTTTATAAAAATAAAAAGGGAGAAAATACTTTTTGCTGAAGATTTTGGAGGTCATTTGGATCATCATTCTTATGAAATATTTAATGCATTTCCATAATGTAAAAAACAACAACAAGAAGAAAAAAGTAACGTTATTATGATTTTTTTCTTGGCAGGTGTTTGATGTCCAGAGAAAAATCACATATAAGAACCTCCCTATTTGGTACAAAGAACTACGAGAGTACCGACCCGAGATCCCGTGTCTGGTGGTGGCTAACAAGATAGATGGTAAGAGTCACTCATATTTCTTTTGTGAAATGATAGATAAGAGCATTATTAGTGGCCATTACGCTTTGCATCTGTCTTACCTCCTGCTCTTTTATCTGGGCTCTCTTTAAAAGCTGACATGAAAGTGACTCAGAAGAGTTTCAACTTTGCTAAGAAACAAGGTCTGCCCTTCTACTTTGTGTCTGCTGCTGATGGGACCAATGTGGTCAAGGTGAGAAGTTACCTGTCTGCTTAGAAGTACCTTTAGAGTTCAGCTGAGTGCATGTCAGCTCACCTTTTTCAAAACAATTGTTTGGATTAGAATCATGTTTTTCATGTAGGCAGTTTTAAACTATGGCATTTAGTAGGTTCTTTTATTTTATCAACCTACACCAAGTATGGTAGTACAGTATTTTATATATTTTATATTTAAGAAATGACATAACAAAAGACAGTTATTTACGGAGCCCCTTTAGGGACAGGGGGTGGAAAAAATATGAGAGGGAAGATAATTTTTTTTTTAAAGGTTTTCCGTTATCTCGCAAAACATTGTGTTCTCTCGCAAAACATTTTGCGAGTTCTGACAAACACTTCATGTTTAATGTCCTGCTGGCAGAATTTCAGACTAGCTCCGTACATAAACATTGGTCTATAGTCGCAGATTCCCGGACTAATAACTTGTGAGCTAAACGTTCTTATAACACAAATGACACCTCATTCTATGTAACGTAAACAATGAATTTGAACTTAATTTCCCACAAATCGAGCCTTGTATTGATCTCAGGCGGGAGCCGGCTGAGACAAGACCGAAGGGATCGTCTGTAAAGTGCAAAATCCGAAGATCATTAGGCTACGAAAAATAGTCATTAACTTCAATGCTACATACTGTAGTATAACTAAAACCAGTTTAAATTCAGCAGGAGAGCATTAATGTGTAAACTGAATTTGGTGAGACCACAGTGTGTAACATTTAAGTTATTAATGACTATTTTTGTAGTAACGCTTTTCGGATTTACAGTCACTTTGCAGACGGTGTCTTTGGACTTGTCCATGTCGCCTGCTCATATAGAGATCAATTTATATTCTCGTTTTGAGGAAGACTAGGTTGTATGTCTAGGTCATTGTCTAAGGAATTATGTGTTATTTGTGTTATAACAACGTTTAGCTCACGAGTTATTGGTCCGGGAATCTACTCTGAACCGCTCCATTGTTAATGTACAGAGCGGGACAACAGGACGTTTGAATGTTTTGCGAGGTAACGCAAATATGTTTGCGAGAGAACGCCAATGTTTCTCGGGGGAACGCAAAACTTTTGCGAGATAACGAAAAAGCTTTAAAAAACATTTTTCTCTTCCCTTTCATACTTTTTCCACCCCATGTCCCTAAAAGGGCTCCGTAGTTATCAGCAGTTGTATGTTAGAGAGGAAATATGTTTTAGGGTCAAAAGGAAGACCATGAGGTGTAAAAAAAACTTTTGATTTTGGAATTTTGGAAATGCTCTTCAGGTTTTTAAAGATGCCATTCAGATGTCTCTGTCCTACAAGAAGAACTCCAACGATTTCATGGATGAAGTCATGAGGGAGTTGGAGGTGTGTTGTATGGCGGTGCATCTATAAATGTTTTTAATGCTACTCTGACCATACAGTTTACTGATATTACAAATGTTATTCTGCAGAACTTTGATTTAGAGAGCAAAGAGGAATTGTCTGATAAAGAAGAGGAGACGCAAGAAGGAAATACAGAGTCTGCTTGACCTAATGCCAACATACAGTACTCTTCTCTGTCTGTTGTACTGGTGTTTCTCAGATCATGGTTGTCCTCTCACTCTCCTCAGATGCTCGAACAGAAACTCTGTTACAACTACCTCACATCTCTGTTAGTGTCTACTATCAATCTTATAACAAGAATAAATTATGATTCTGTGAATGTGACATTATCAGGCGATTGTTTTGGATGGTATAACGGCACATTATGAACATTGATTTGACATAACTGTGTCAAGCTCTTACTTAAGTTACTGAAAGAAAACCGGTCAAAATACTCATTAGAGGATTGTCAAGTATGGGCTGTCCCTAAGGTAAGTTTTAATAACATTTTGAATCTATACTGTAATTTGGATAATTTTTTATTTCTAAAATGTGTAAGATTTTGGAAGAATCCATATTATCATCTAACCATAGTTAAAAGTAATAGTCAAACTACATTAAAGAGATTAGTTGATATTCTGCATCTCTTCAGGAGTGAGAAGGTGAGAGGGCAGCCATACATATGAGCACATACGAGTGTGTGCATGTGAAAGCAGGGGCAAAGGAAAGCCTAGAACACACTGAATGATCTCTGGCCTGTGGAAACTGTCAGGTTACAGTTCTACTTGTGAAACACACCTTTCGTATCTTTAAATAAAAACGAGGAAGCATTCAAAAATGTACTGTGAAATGGACATGCAGACAGAGCTCAAAGCATTTATCCTTTTCCACGTCCCTCATCAGCTACATTATACCTCTAAATCAAAAAAAAAATGGCATTAATGCAATTTTCAGAACTTCAAACATTAGAAAGCAAAGCTCATTCTGATTACTAAAATAAAAGCATTACAGTGAAATTTTGATCAAAATTATGTCACAATACATTCAGTTCTAAAAATAAAGGTGCCACAGTATAAAAAACATTTTTAACCATTTAGTCAAAGGTTCTTGAAAAACGTTTCTTTCTTACCTTTATATAGTCTGAAGAAACTTCTTTCACTACAAAGAGGCTTTTGTAAAACAGGAAGGTTCTGCAGATGTTAAAGGTTCTTTTGAAACCATTAGCCATTTTTGTTCAATGGTTCTGTTGAACACTTTTATTTTTAAGAGCATAGATAGGCTTAAATTTCTTTAGTCCAATGATTTCGTGTTGAAGTTTTGGGGTAAAATGTGACGTGTTTCTTTACGTTGACTCAGAGACCAGAAATATTTCTTAGTCTTTTGAAGAGCAGTTACATTGCATAAGCTGTGAAGATAAATGGGTTTTCTTTTGTTTATTATTTGCTTTTGGTTTGTGTTTGATATTTGCACAAGCGCTCTAACAAAATGTGTCAGTGAATATGTACAGTAACAGCTCTGGACGGTATATATAAATGTATCTAAACTGGATTCAACATGTTGTGTTAAATGAAAAGTTGATCTTGTTTTTCATTCAGCTTTTGTTTTTATGTAATGTTATGAACACTGAATATAAATACATATTTATCCTGTTTGTTTGTTGTCTTGTGTGTCAATTATGTAAACAAGAACTATACACTCACCTATTTACATTTCTGTTCAACTATATGGAGTCATTTAGTAATTGGTTCTCAGCATGTTACATGACTGCAGTGAGTACTATTTGGAGTTCCATTATCCTTTTTAAACCAATAAATACACATGTAGGATAGAGGAAACGAGTAGATATGTTATAGAATTGATCTAACATAAACATAAAATTAACATTTGTTAACAGGTTGGCCGAAAGAGCAAATAAAAAACTTTACTACGACCACCACCAACCTGAATAACAGCTCTCTTGGCATTGAGAAACCCAAATACTCACGGCACAATCAAGCCACCAGAAAACAAATCTCATTACAGCAGCGTACACTGCATTTTTTCCCATTTTATTGTGCTTTTCTTGGTCAGAAAACAAGATTGACAACCCTACAGAACATAGTCATGTGAATGATGTGTTTTATTTCATGTTTCGTCCTGCCATTGGTTGTAAATGTAATAAAATTACAAAGAAACCATTTGCAATTTTCTCATTCTCTTGACATATGCAGAACCCCTGATGTCTGCGCTACATTGGGGAGAGTAAAGGGCAAAGGTCAGGGACCGTGTCCATCAAACGTGCAGTCAGTCATTAACTGACTTACAGTCATTTAAACCAAACAAAACATATCCAGAGATGAAAATACCTATGAAATCCCACTTACACCCCATCCACATATGGGCTAGTGTAATAGTTGAAAAACATAAAAACACGTAGAAATGTTTCATTTGGGAAATGAAGAAATCAAGAAGAAAAAAGCGGCTCAAGATTTCCAGGAGGCGGCACCATAGTGCTGATTCTAACAGCTTGTAGTTTTCTAAAGACCCTTGAAGAAAAGCTAAAAAGGTCATTACTTTTTGGCACGTTTGTTCAATTTCTTCTTCATTTCTTTCATCTTGCTAAAACAACCAATCACTCTGTAACCAACTCAAATGAAGCATCAATATTACGAAAGATGAAAGTATGAGTGAATGGTACACAATGATAATCACAGCTCGCAAGTTATTTGAGGAATAGAGAAAATCTGTGGTACATATGGCTCAGAAATGCAGTGTTAAGTGGGACAACGCACACAAATACACACATCCACACACACTCTCATTTCTCGATTCAAATTCGTGATTTTATATGAAAACGGTCACTGAGCATGTATTTTTCAATCTTTTAATCCGTGGGTTTGTTTTGTATTTTTCCAGACCTAACAAATGAGATCGGAATAGTAGATTCAGGGCTGGCTTGCAGCGGAGCACATATAATTCACAGTTATCTTAAGGGCCCGACTGCAAACGGCCCCTTAACATCTTTATTGAAGCCCTTGTAGAGTCAAAGAGACAGACTTGTTTTAACACCATCCTGCTTAGAAGGAGAGGTCAGAATCTCTGTTAAACAGGTAATTGATTACTTGGGCCAGGGTTCTGAATTCAGGATGAACAGATAAACCTTCAGAATAAATGCCATATTCAATACGAAAGCAAATCAAACCGAGGCGGTGGGAGACTGGAAATTTGTGGAAAAGGCATTTCATAATTTTATAATCTAAAATCAAACAGGACTTTGGTAGCACACACAATGCAATTTTTTTATATCGGAGCGAATCTTTCAAATCTAAATCTGCAGTGGTTTTGGTTATTCAAAGGTATAACAAAATTCCAGCAGTACATCTGTTCGGTGTGACTTAATTCTAAAAAAGTTAGTGACCTGTGTCAAATCAAATATGGCATCTACCCTGAACAAGCTGTGTGGTTCTGAAGCAACACGGTCGCTATAGAAACGGTTTTATTACACAGTGATAATCAAATACATTTGGGAGTTCCTCATGTGACAGAAAGCAGCTATTCTGATTTCGGATGCAAATCACGTGGCCTTTAAAACAAGACAAGAGATGAGCAATAGTGATATCTTAAAGAGACAGTTCACCGCGAAAACAAAACTCACCCTCATGTCACTCCAACCACATCTTTCTTGCATGGAATACATAAGATTTCTAGCATAATTCCCACGAAATCTAACACACAACAAAGGTGTGGAACGGTGACTACAGCTGTCCCTTTCATTGTAGAGATAATGGACCAGCTTCTGCTAAACATTTTCTTTTATATTCCACAAAGTCAAACGGGTTAGGAATGACATAAGGGTGAATGATTTTTAAGGCGAACACTTTCAAATGTCTGTTTATGACTATTTTTGCCGTCACAGTCTGGTTTGGACACACACACACACGCACACGCACACACACACACACACACAAAACTAAGAGGAGCGGTGGTGGACAGAACGATGATGGTTGTATGCGTGTTAAACGTCCTTGGATTTTGAAGGTCATATGTGTTTGTTGCCCTAATGGAGGGATAATTTGGATAGATGGAAATGAATGACTTGAAATGCTAGCACCTTGTTTTGTGCAAATTACCCCCAAACTCCATAAAAAGAGTAAAATCTTCACCTTTTTCGACAGGTGGTTAACTATGCATATATGCCAAACATTCATATATAGATCTATATCTTTTTTGATTTTTAAAAATTTATATGAAAACTATTATATATACATTGCTTGTGATTGATATAAAAAGCAACTATTTTAGTCATTTGTCCATATATACAGCTGTAGGATGTCTAGGCCATTTTTAAACGTTTTTTCTTCATTAAGTCTTTTGTCCTCAGCTTCATCTTTTAAATAACTGTCATTCTAAAATTCATTCTAAATTAATTCATAAAAATTCTTCTAAGCATCATTTTTCACGAGCTACAAAATCCACCTATGAAGAAGAAAAAAACGAAATAAAACAAAACTGGCCAAAACAAGTAAGCCAAATGTTTCAGTGCGTATAGCAGATTAACATACAGGCCATATAATGGCTCAGAAAATCTTTTACAATTCTAGATTCTGCTTTCTGTACGAGATGTCGAACACCAGTCGGTACCATCAGATAAGCTGCAATATTAGTGATGCTTCTCATCCCACAGTGGTTCTGTCATGCACACACATCACACGCACTGCTTCACACGCTTGTTTGTTTTACACACACACTTATTGCAAAGTTACCGGATTGCCAGATTAAAGGAAAAGTTCACCCAAAAATTCTATGATGTCATTAATAAATCACTCTTATGTTTTAAAGAAAATGTGTGAGTGCGTATGGTGGCTCTTTCTCACGCAATCACACTTAACAGGGACTAAAGCTTTTTAGGCTGTTCTTTGAAAGTGAATCAATGATTCAATAAAAAGATCTGACTCTTAAAAAAACATCTATTACAAACATGACATTACTACTTTTTGTTTTATGGCAAGTGGGGTCAAGCGCAGAGAAATAATGTTCAATAATAATAATAACTTTAATAATAATGAAATGCATTTTGGTCTGTTTCTCACACAAAGCTAGTGTATGGCTTCAGACAAATTGGAAATATACAGAATTACGGTGTAAAGTTAATTTTTAATTACAAAAGTGGCTTAACAAGTAATCTTAAATAATTTTTATTTTTACCAGTTTTTACATTGTTTTGAATAATGAAAATAAACAATTTCAGTGACTTTTACTCATAAAATTGAAAATAAATAAGTTGAAATGACTAGTAATCCAATTACCAAAACTTAAGCCAGTAAAATGAATGTTAGTGTAGTTATTGGACTATAATTTTAGGGTGCTTTCGCATCCTTCAATACTCCTAAAAGCTTCAGACCCTATACATTGTAATTGCATGTAAAAGAACAACCACAAAATGTGTCCCTTTTGAGTTCCATAAACAAAAATGAAAACAGGATTGCAGTGCCAAAAGTGTGATTAAATGTGAGTTTTGGTTGAACTATTCCTAACAAAGAAGACTGTGAATAGACCTTTAATTCAGCAGATTACAATTTGTACAGGAAAGCGGTGTGGTTGTGTGCATGAGAGTGTGTTACTGTATTAGGAATGCTTTTCGTGTAAAAAAATGTCAAGACAAAATGACCACTCCAGTTAATGTGTTTAGGTAATAGAGAACAGCTAAACATAAATAAAAGTCGACCCACTGGGAGATGCTTCGGTTCAAGAGGGAAGCCCGTGTTCTGTAAAATTGTAACAGACAATACCAACAACCAAAATAAAAAAAGAGTGGGGTGTGGTTACAATGCAAATTGAACAAACCAATCAACCGTCATTCCGTATGGTGATGTAACGTCTCATGCTACAGGCCATCAGAAAAGATATACAAAAAAAATCGTTTTCAGTGTTTTTTGTCTTTATATATAATATATCATATATAAGTTTTATATTTATGACAAAATGTTATATTCATATATCTATATACTTTTTTCTGTCAAATATATATGTATATAATTGGTAAAAATGAGTAAATTATTGGTGGAATAAATCATCTAGGTGGAGAGACAGGTGCAGTTTTGCACGGTCCGTTTTCTTGTTGCCGTCTCTCCCCGTTTTAAAAGCTATTTAAATACATTGAGATATTCTATCTAATGTCATATATAAGAGTCTGATTATGAAAAAAGCCACTAGTGTTGGTTAAACATTCTCCGGGTGTAGTACGTCCCTCAGCCAGAAGGGGGCAGGCAGCAGACAGAGAAGATACGGCCACGCCTACTCTGCTCATCCGCTTCTAAAAAAATACTCTGAAAGGCAACTGAACTTCCTTTTTTTTCCTCAAAAGCATCCCTTCTGCGTTCTAAAGAAATGACTGGATAAAGAAGCTAGGGGATTTATGGGTGTTTATCGTAACGAATTTTGAGATAGCCCACATGGGCTTTGTTCGGACAGGCAGCAAAAATCAGATTTGGGGTATATAACCATATCCATTTCATTTTTGTAGCATGAACAGCAGAACTCCAGATTCAAAGTATTTTTTCACCATTTGGGATAAAAAGTGTAAAAAACGCCATAAAGTGTCGCTCATTCATTCCGAGAATGACGTGTATTGTTTGCGGTTCCGGATACAGCATGTGTAAAAAACACGTAAAATACACAGCAAAGACTAAATTCCAGTTATCGTAGAAGAAACCAATTTTGACTTTAGAAACTGCTGTAGATGTCACTTAAATCACTTTAATTCAAGTGACATATCTGATTTCATAATGTACCAAAATAATGGATCTGACCAAATCGGATTTGTGTGCAATGTGAACAAAGCCTAAGTGTTCAAACACCCTTGTGATTGGCTGCTGGCAGTGGGGAGGGGCTTAGAAGAGTGCTACAAAAATGGCATGGATCCGACTCCCGCTCCGCCAATGATGCGATTTAAAAAGGTTTAAAGCTTAAAAATCAAAAGGAAAATCAAAAGATGTGGATTTTAAAAATAAATAATAAAAACGACTAACTACTGACAGAGGGGGGGGGCTCATGGTCAACTTTCCAGGAGCTGTTTAAGAGCCCGCTCGATGTTCATGCGATGTCCGACGCGAGTCACGCCCAGCTCGGCGAAGTCCTCCTTGGTCAAAGCGGGCAGGTGAGAACCCTCAATCTCGTGCTCTTGGAACCGTTCTTGATGTTCGGCCAGATTAATGCTGGCCAGCCAGTCGCCCACATCGTATTTGTTCCACAGGTGGAGGGGCTTCTGGTGGAACGGCCGCAGGGCGAGCAGGGGCGAGGGCATGCCCGGGGAAGGGGCGGGCGAGGGAGAGCGACTCCGCGCGCTGGAGCTTCTCATGACGAAACGCACCTCCTTCGGTTCGTGAGGGAGGCTAAGGCTGGACGACTTGAGGATGGTGGGAGGCGCGGTGGGCGAGGTGGCCAGTCCGAAACCACGGATGGGTCCCAGGGGATCCGAGCGGTCTGGGGAACCGGGGCTCGGGGACCGGCGGGTCATCGGGTAGCGGCTACCCGGTCTGATGGTGTAGGTGGTGCCGTAGCCTCTCTGAGAGATGGTATGGAGCTCCCCTAAACTGCTGAAGAGTCTGAAAGAACAGAACAGAAGAAAAGAGACGGGAAGAGAGCAGAGAGGGGTTTTAGAGAAAAACACGGCAAGCACCAGCCCAGACACTCAATTTAATTCCATTCAGTGGCTCTTTCTCTCCCAGCTTTAGTAACAGCATCAGCTATGTTAGGATTCTAAGCTTTGAGTTAGATGGCAAACGCATTAAACTAATGTTACTGTGTCATTAATGCGTTAAGCTGTAACATTAGAAGTGTGAAGATGTTACAGCACTGTGGAGCAAAGACGGTTTAAGGGTGATCAAGGGTTTAATGGACAGAAAACAGATCTTACTTTCTGAATCTTCATTTTACTGTTTAGAATTCAGTAAGTCAAAATCTGTGAAATCAAAGCTGATCCTATTTAACTTTCGTAATACTGTACATGTTATTGGTCTCATTGTGGGTGATTTAATGGTGTATGGTATTAAATATGCTTATTTCAAATTTCTCAAGCCTCTCATTAAAAGGAAAACCAAACTCACTCCAATAAACCTAAACACTGAACTTCCTAAAAAAAATCTGTTATCATTTAATCACTCTCATGTTGTTTGAGACCTGTATATGAGTCTTTCTTCTGTAGAACACAATGAAGATATTTTGAGAAATGGTTTTGTATACAATAGAAGTCAATGGGGGGGGTCATTTTGTTTGGTGCCCAACATTCTTCAAAATATCTTCTTTTGTGTTCTGCAGCAGAAAGAAAGTCTGGCAGGTTTGGAAAGACATTAGGGTGAATAAATGATGACAGATTTTTCTTTTTTATCTCTTGAACTCACTTTTATTTATTTATTAAGCTTTTCAGGATTGTGTGTATTATTTGCTGGGTGTAATGCAAGAGAAACCTGCTCCTGTCTTTCATGATCTGAGCACTGCGGTCATGACTAATGTTATGTATGACTCGGGTGTTGTGAGGTAAAAAAAAAAACAATGTAAAAACTGCAAACAACACTACAGCGAAGCATTGAAAGCACATCTTTGCATGCAACATGCAAACACAGAAGACGACAGAAACTGAGACATGCATAGCATCTCAACCTTCAAATTACTTAAAGGGACAGTTTACCCCCCCAAAAAAGATATTTTGAGAAATGTCTGTGGTTTTGTTTCAATACAATGGAAGTCAATGTGGCCCAGTGTTGTTTTGGTTATTGACGTTCTTCAAAATATCTTTATTTGTGTTTGGTTTTTGGGCGAACTAACCTTCAAGACAAAGCATGTTTTTGTTATGGGTTTTTTTTGTGCAGCAACAATCACGGGAAGCATCAAGCTGTATATTGAAAAATGAAAGAAAATAGCCGAGGCAGCCATGTTTATGCGCCCCTGATAAAATAGACAGAATAGATTTAGCAAAATGGATGCAGGCTCCGACTATCATCTATCATGCCTGTAGAAGCAGCGAACAGAAGACATCAGAGCCCGATACTTAAATTTCCCCCGTCTTTCCCCATGTAAAGATTGAGCCAAACTCACAATCCGATGAAAAACATGGATAAACTGAGGGTTTGAGGGAGGCGGGGCCACATTAGCACAAGGCGGGTCAGTACATGAGGGAGGATGATGACCAGGGCTTGATTCAGAGGTGTGGAAACAGACCCGAAAAAAAAGAGATGAGATGATTCATGCGCACTTACACAGGTGCCCGGCTCTTCTGGGCTTAGCCTCAGATTCAGTTCTAGACAGAGCAGCGTAGCATGCAAAGAGAGAGAATGAGAAGAGAGAGAGAGTGAGAGATGGAGAAAGAGAGAGGGCAATGAGAGAGAGAGAGAGAGAGAGAGAGAGAGAGAGAGAGAGAGAGAGAGAGAGCGGTCGGTTAGCATCAGTCCATGACAGAACAAAAAACAAACAACAGCACACACTTAAACAACCTCAACAATATCAATCAAATGCAAACTTAACGCATAGCGACACAGACCAGAGCGCAGCTAACCCCAGCATACTCAAACACAAATGTATACAGATGCTATCAATAACTATTTACTTTAATTGATGTTATTATTAAAAAAAAGCTTCTTTTCTTTTCAGTAATCTTGTGTCTGGGGTAAGGTGCCATTCTGGTCAAATGCAATAACATAAAATTAAAACCAAACAAATATGCATGAAAAATAAACAATACATAAAACTACATGAAAGCAATCGTTTGTCCCAAGAAGCCGGAGCGATCACTGCGTCAGCACAATTAAAAGATGAAGTGTCACACAACTACAGAATGAGACGCCGTAAAGCTTACGCAGTATGTCTGAACAGAAAAAACCTTTTAAACAACATCAGGCTGTCAAGACTGAGAGGAATGAAGGTTATTTAAGGAGATGCTTACGTTGATTTTATCGTTGGAATTAATGATATCTTTCAACGTCGTTGTACATAATGTCATTTATTATAATTCACTTTGAAAAGACTTTTATTGGTTTATAAATAAAAGTAAGAAATATATTGCATCGAGCATTGAGTCGATATTAAGGATTACTGTCTCAAACTAACACATCTCTCAGTCACATGTAAACATACATACTGCTACAAAAATGGCACAGAACAGCAGGCCACAGAACAGTTAAAAGTGACAGATTTTGGAAGGTAAAAGCTCAAGGGTTGAGATGGTGCATGCCCTCAGGCCATCTGGTACCTAGTAAACACCCAAAGGCAACACGAATCCAATTTATGTCACATACTTAAAACGTTGTCATGGCCAAATGTCTGTTTAAACATAATGGTTGTAAATTGACAAAAAACCCATTTGCATTGGAATATCAAGTTTGGTTTTATTTGATTAAGATGACACGACTCTGGATATTTGCCAGGGTGAACCAGGAAACAGAACCTGAGAAGTGATTTATAAAACCCAGAACAATGTTAGCAAGAGTGATTGAACAATATGACATTAGTGGATTGTTAAAGAATAGAAAACAAAAAGAATGACATTTGATTTACCCTAGTGGCTAAAAGCTAAGGTTTACTGTCTTCCATGTCCTTTTCACATCTGTTGGGATATAAAGGACTTTAGCGGTATATAAGCAAAACGGCACATAGCTGACGAAAAAATAAACATTGTCCCTTGAGCCCTCATATGAAACAACAGAAAATGTTCCAGTGGCTTTGGTAATGTCTATTGGAATGACTCAGCTCACTGTAAAATAAAAACACTGTCAAGGCACCATTTGTGCATGAAGAAACCCTTTTAGTTTCCGCAAGAACTCTATTGGCGTTAACAGGTCCTTCAGTAAACCTTAAAGGAAAACATTGAGGTACTTTAATTGAATGTTAAAGTTATCAGGGTTTTTTTTCATTTAAAAGGTATCTATAAGTTAAGGTGTTAAGAGGGTTCCACCACTGTGACATCTAAGGAACTCCAAATGGTGCCTTAAAAGTACAGAAAGACTTGTATTGTTACTTTAGACTACCTACAGTCTACCTACAGTCTCATGGTTGAGCTAGGAGACTGACCTAAGGCAGTTCTACATTACTTACCAGTGGTCGTGAATGTTGACATAGCTCTGGGGCTCCAAACTTCTCAATGAAGAAAGCATGTTAAACACGAACTCTTATTGTTTTAATAAATTACCAAATGTGGATTTTTTATATGCAACATGTTTGCTGACATTTCTGGTTGTAATGCTTACCAGGTCAGAGCATGTAAATATTTTCATTAGCATGATTACACCATCTAATAAATTCAGACAAACTAGGTTTTAAATATTTTATTCCTTAAGCAATACAACTGTGTAAGGTCATTTAAAGGACTTAAAATGAACAAGAAACGTATCTTTGCAGTTGTAATATTAGCTTTTGCATTCTCCAAATAATGGTGCAAAATTACACATAAGCTAAATATTTATGTGAAAATCAGTTCAGCTGAAGGATTTGCTCCTTACCTCGCACCGACCACTGGCGATTTCCTCCCGGGGTCAAGCGAAGCTCCGAGCGGCTCTTCCCCAAGCGACCGTGTGTCCTTGTTGAGCTGCTGCAGCCGTGAGCTGAGCTCGCTGATCACAGTGGGCTTGCCTTCCTCTGCCCCTGCAAGCGGACGGGGTTCCACGGGGTCCCCCCACAACTTGGAGCGTCTCTGGAAGAGGTAGCGGGGTCTGGCCGGGCCTGAGGCTCCCGCAGCAGCAGCCAGCGCAGCTGCGTGCTGCTGCGAGAGCAGTTCACTATCAGACGACTGCTTGAGCAGGGGGTCCCTGAACGTCACCGGGCCCTTGCTGAGCTGGGACTTGAGCTTTGGCTTTGGAGGCACTGGCGGCTTATCAAGAATGAACGTCTGGCCATCTGCGTAGGTGGTGTAGGTGTCCGTGGGCTCGCCGCTCTCCGAGGACAGTGTGGACATGCTGGAGACCGTGGAAATGGTACTTGTGGTCTCCAGGTGGTGGTCGCTGGAGCTTCGAGTGTCTACCTCTTCCACCCCGGAGTCAGCAGCAGACTCTGGGCCCAGGTGGGACTCACACGGCTTCCCTGAGGCTGCTTGCGGGCCGCTGCTTGCGGGGACCTGTGCTGCTGCGGCAGCTGCCGCTGGTGTGGCGGGAGGAGGGTGCAGGGCTACAGGTAGGGCTGCAGGGGTTGTCTTCGCTAATGGAGGTACCGCTTTTCTGGCTGCTGCTGCAAGAAGGCCATTGGCAAATTCATCTGGTGGAGGAACAACGCCAATTTTGCGGAGCTCCTCACGCGTCTCCTCATCGCTGGAGGAGAGTATGGCAGGTGGTAAAGTAACCGTATAGGGTTCCACATCCTCCTCAGAACTACCCTGAGCCAAGGTTTTATCTGAGGACGGGCTAGGTTGTGGTTGTGAGGTTGGAGTGGTGGTTGGAGTCGGGGTGGATACTGAAGAACCATCGGGACCCGGGGACTTAGCACGCTTTATTTCAGCCAACATGGGTTTTGGACTTTCTGACAAAGCCCCCTTAGTAGAAGGGGCGCTGTGCTCTGGGCTGGGTCCAACAGCTTGACCATTGCTCGTTGCATGAACCATGATAAGGCCAGCAGTTTTCTGCTGAGATGTGTCCATGATGCTAATGATCATACTCTTCTTGTCCTCAAGCTTTCTCTCATCCTTTCTTTCTGTCCTTGTTTCTAACTCTTTTCTTGTGGATAAGGGACTTCCCCACTGAATCTTGCTGGTGGGGACGGAGGGGTCATAAGTTCTTTTTGTTCCAGGGGAAAAGGGGGTTGAGGCAAAATTCCCTTCACCCTCAGAGCGCTCAGCCTCTTTGGTCTGAGTCTCCATATACAGCACCCCTCCAGCAGCGTCATGTTTAGTTCTGGGCTCAGGGCTGCTCGAAGGGGATTGACTCTGAGAGGTTAATGCCCTTTCCCTTGCGGCCAGCGCAAGTGCCAGTGGAGAATTGGGGTCCAGGGGCTTGCCCGTCAGTGGGTGAATGAAGGTGGTTCCCCCAGGGGAGGGACGCAACGCCAAGGCAGGAGGTGGCAACTGACCAAGCTCGCGCGTGAGCATCCGTTCGTCTACAGACCGGGACGGTGTGAGTGAGGGGGCTTCTTGAGGTGAGACTGAACTGCCCTCCATAGTGCCCACTGATAGGAAGACTGTGGATTTCCGCTTCTCTTCCAGACGTTGCTCACGGTCTTTTACAGCGTCTGCGATGGCGGCGGCGAAGGGTCCTTTTCCTTTCAACAATGCCCCGGCCTGAGCTTGGCTACGTTCCTGCAACAGCTGCTGTTGGTAGAACTCGGCCCTGCTGGTGTGGTGGGCAGCTAGGCGTCCAGAGGGAGAGTGCTCTCTGGCATGGATGGATGCCAGTGCCAGTGAGGCTCTCTCTTGAGCATCTTCCACCTGCAGCTGCTTTACAAGTGGGCTCTTCCTCCGCTGCGGCTTGCTTGGAGGCGACGTGAACAGGCCTACGCTAAACTGGCCCACATTGGCGTAGGGGTTATCAATGATTCTACCTTTCCGTTTGATCCTCTCGGGTGGAGTTGAAATGGCACCTGGCCTCGGGATGTCGGTAGGCTCCACAGGGAGGTGGGTGGAGTCCTGGAGGATGATCATGGAGCGGGCTTTTTTCTGCCGGTCCAGGTGGGAGGCGTGACGAGGGGGTTCAAACATCTCTGCGGACATTGTCTGCGGCAAAGCATGCAGTCTTGGTTCGGAGCCTGGTTTAAAACTGGAGCGGCTGGGGTCATGAATGCGGCCAGGGGGAGGGGGTGGGCAGAAGGAAGGAGGAGGGCCGGTATCGTAGTAGTAAAGTGATGGGGGAGGCGGTGGAGCAGTCTGGGGAGGGGGAGGTATACTGCGGCTGTCTCTCAAGCTGTCTGTCATGGAGGAGCTCCGTGGAAACCTGTGCTCCGCTGCTAGGGCAGAAAGTCGATCCTCTTCAGTTGCTCCTGCACAGACAGACAAATAGAGCTTTAATCATTTATACATTTACAGACAAGTCTCAGATGATAAGTAAGTGTGTGTAAGGGGATTTAATCTCTGCAATTTAATATGCTACCATGGGTTAAGTATTGCATTGCGATACATTTACATTTTATGATCAACAAGGAGGCATTTACATATCACATTAATGCATTTGGCTGACACATATAACCAAAGCGACCAAACAGGGCATTCAAGCCACGCAATGCTCTACTAACTAAGCAAGAACATACACAGCAGCAGGAACACAGAGAGTAAAAACCCAAAAAACTAAACAAACTGACAGTTATTGTAAATGATTTTAAAAGGATTACCAAAAGACTTGGTTCTGGCCATGCTTTTCGGCAGCTGCATGTGGGCTTTTTCCAGCGCTGGATGAAGAGCACCGTGAAAGGCAAGACCTTGCCGCTCAAAAAGAGACTGCACAGATACAAAAACAGGAACCATATAAAGATTCAGCAAGAACTATCAATGAAGTGCTCATTTTGATTGCAAGTGCTGAATCGATCATATTTGCCAGTCGCTGGTATGTTTTTTCAAGCTTTACTAATTAAATTTAGCTGGTGAACAGCAAGACTGGGTTACCCAAAGGTTTATTCTTGGATTCCTAGGGATTTGTGAGAGAATCCTAGACAGAACAGCCACTGCGGAAGTCTATAATCACCAAGGTAGCATGTAAATTATATATATACAGTATATATATATATATATATATAGAAGAGAGAGTTATGCACCAAAATGAAAAATCTGGGCTGAAACCGTTACCAACAATTCAGGATGCACTTGGCCGAAAACCTAAAATGACTTTAAAAACGTTTTAAAATAGTTCTTATATAATTGTATTAATTACACACGAAAACCACAAAACTTAAAGAGAACATATTTTAAAACAATACTAAATATATTCTTCTTCTTTGGTCATCGCAACACAATCAAATATAACTTCATTTACCAATCATCTATACATTGTAGTTCTAAAATTATTATAGTCAAACTCAGCAGCTCTTGCTAATACAATAAGTTTATACAGTATATGGTGCCCAATCATTTTAATGATCTCTGACAAAAAAGATCGATGGACGAAAATGTTCAGCAGCCGAAATTTCGGTGCATCGCTATATATATATATATATATATATATACATACATACTGTACATACAATAGCCGTCATTTCCGTTTACTAAGAAGATACAAGGACTAAGAAGTGTCCTTGGTGATTCAAATATCTTAAAATGATCCTTTTTACATATCAATATATCGATAAATACATCCTGTGTAAAAATGAAAAGCATCAATTTCTCCCCAAAACAACTATTAAATGAACAAAGTAAAAATACCAAGTTGTAAAAGTAATTACATTTTACATTATATTATCATTTCTTTATGCATCAAAGGTAAATAAGCAAATTATTTTAACATATTGGTTCAGCTGAAACACAAAAAAAGTTCTAGGTAACACATTCAAATGCAAAAACTGAACATGCATGCTAAAACAAAGTCGACATTTTCAGCAGGGAAATTGTTTCCTCTTTTGAAGTTGTACACTGATTCGTAATGACGTGTCATTAAACATGTTTGTGTGTGTATCTTACACTGATTTCTGCTGGTGTTATTCGGCGGCTGGTTGGGCGTTGCTTTACCGTGGCTGCTCTATAATCTGATTCCACCTTTGGCCTCAGTGCTGACTCCTGAGAGGCCAAAATCTCATCTAGCCGTTCTGTTAACAAACACACACAAAACAACTAATTTAACAGCACTTCTAATCTGATCCAATCTTATAAACTCTGCAATGCAATAATGAAGGTGAATATGAAATGATATAACAGCGTCTTTCCACGACATCACGATGCATTGTTCCTTATTATCAATGATGAAAGCTGTACTATGATACAATAGCTCAATTCCAGTAACAGTGCAACAGCGCTATAATTCAAATAAAAATAGGACAAACTAATTTTGGTGATCCATTTAATCCTTTAATTCAATTACTTGAAATATTGAAAAAAAAACTGACTGTCATCATACTGTTGCTTAGTTTTCTTGCACACATGATGTCTAAAAATGTTGTTTTGGTGTTGCGTACACTGAGCTTTGGAACAGAGCTAGAGGAAGCACATTAAACTCCATCACGAGCAAAGTGAAGATGGCTGGAACAATACACACTGGTGAAAGTTCTTCGTGAGTAACTCACCCCCTCTTCTCCTCCTGGCAGAGGCTGAGCAAGAAATAAACGTAAAGAACACTTCTCTATTAATGTCTCACAGCGACAAACGTCTGCGTTTCATGCGTGTAAATGTGTTTGTGCTTGTGTGTAATGAACTCGGTAAACTCAGCACAGATTGAGAGAGAGAGACCGCTGATGTTTTGAACAGTCCAAATGGCAGCGGGAGGGAGATGATACAGTTAATAAATAGAGAGAGACAGAAAAAGAGAGAGAGAGAAAGAGAAAAACAGCTGATGTTTTAATGTGACAACACCACAGATATCATATATAAATGTATGATGAGAGAGAGAGAGAGAGAGAGAGAGAGAGAGAGAGAGAGAGAGAGAGAGAGAGAGAGATCATTCAGTTAATACAAAGAGTGTCACAGAAAGAGGGAAAGGGATTTTAATCTTAAAATTCTTTTCCTTGCGAAACAAGGGTGAGACATATTGATTAGACTGTTCTTTAAAAAGCAAACTGACAACCAAATAGAAAGTCAACATTCATAGCGGTAATTTAAAGTGATAGTTCACCCCAAAATGAAGATTCTGTCATCATTTACTCACCCCCTTGTCATTTCAAACCTGTACAACAAGAGTGTGATTAAATAAAAATACAATTTAAATTTTTGGGTGAACTATCACTTTAAATCACAGCCATGAATGTTGACTTGCTATTTGCTAGTCAGTTATAGGCCATATTAGGGGGTGGGATAAAGCAGAGTATCTATTGGACCAAAATATGTGCAGTGCAGGATGAGTCATCAATATCGACTTTACACCGTTTCATAAGAGAAACCGTGAATTTTAAATGTTCTCCATCTGCTAGGCTACTATGGTAATGTTTAAGAACACTTAAGTTGACTTCAAAGGTGCTGGACTAAAGCTACTATAGGGTCATGTTCACAAAACATTTCCTAGGTGATATTAGTTTTGTACACAGATCAAGAGTTATGAATGTGCAAACTATATACAAGAATAGCTGACCTATAAGGACCGGTCAGTGAAATTTAGCGGCATCTAGCGGTAAGGTTTCGAATTGCAACCAAAGGCTCACTCCACCCCTCCCTTTCAAAGTACTACGGCGGCTGACACAGGACAAAGATGTCGTCAGGTTTTCACTTCTTTTCCAATGAAGATAGCGCATTTATGAACAGCGCTCTGTAGAGCAGTTTGTGAGTTTAGTGCTACTGTGGAATCAACATGACGGATTCCATGTAGGGGGACCGTATGTAGATAGATGTGTATGTAGATAGAAATAGCTCAATCTAAGGTAATAAAAACGTAACGCTTCATTATGTAAGGTCTTTATACACCTCTGAAGACATAGTTATGTATATTATGTTGCGTTTCTGTCAAAGGAGCCTCCAAAAAATTACACACTGGTCCTTTAAGTCATTTGTTGTCATTTTGTGTTTTTTTCACATTCTAACAAACCAACAAAGACTTATGGATTATGCAAATGTATTACATTTTATTGTTGAAGACAAAGAACACACCAAGAAGTGTCTCAATGGCTCTTATAGTGACACGTTATAGTATAGTGATGCAAGTTCTTATACAGTTTATGATGCTTACAGTCACACAACACAGCAGCTCACTAAAATCTGAACGTTTATCTAAAAAACAAACCTAAGACAACAATCTAGAGAAACTTGTCAACCTCACTCATAAATGAGTTGATACTACACCATCATGACCCAAACAAGTGCGTGTTTATTTTAAAGCATCTTACCTAGTTCTTCAAGCTCAGCGGTCATACTCTTAGACCTCAGGGTGAGCGTGGTGCTGGGCGATCTTTTTGGAGGCGGGGGTGCTGTGGAAGAAAGACAAGGAGCAGATGAGAAGATGGGGTGGCGTGACGACGAGGGGCCTTCACGACTGCTGCCCACCGGCAGCTGCCAGCGCTTTTTCACCATCTTCATCTGATGGCCTCAATGCACCACACTGCCACAAGACTATAAAACCCTCTCCTTCTCACGCTCTCTTTATGTTCAGAATCAAACAGCCGTTAGACATCTCCTGTGTGCGTGAAAACGCAGCTTCCTTCCTCGGTTGGCAAAAATCCTCACACCCGCCTTTTGGCGTCTCCCGAAACCCTTCATGTCATGTTTCTTCTCTTAAAACCCTTGCTTTGAACGGACTCTCTAGGACGCGATGACTGAATCTTCCTTTCGTCTTACAGAAACGGACCTATCGCTATATCCGTAAGCATGCTACAACTGCCAAGTGCGAGGCATCAAGTTCAGAGGCGTGCCGTCTCGATAACATCGGTGGAAACTCCTCGCTCCTTCGGCTAACAACCTTGTGGACCGGAGTGGAGATGGAGAGAGAGAAACCGAGAGAAAAACCAAGGCACTAATGCAATACTTACTTCAAACATGCATTGTAGTAACCATGGCAACTCTGGCAGGAGCAAGGTCTGGGTTTGTGCAGCTAATCTGTGAGAATCTATGTGTGTGAGAGAGTGTGTGTTTAAGTTTGTACGCGTGTGTGTGTGTATTTTGTGTGTGGGAGGATGTCGGCACAAAACTAACAACAGACACTCTCCATTATTACTTGATCAGTTATGTGTACATGAGTGTTTGAGTGTGTGATAGTTTGCAAGCTTGGAGTTATATAACAAACCCACAACTTTGCAGCTGTTCGTGATTCTAGCAAGTAGGTCTTGGAAAGACAATCCTATCAACCAATCACATTTTAGGGTGAAACAGGTAGCTTAATGGTTATGGTTTGGATAGTCTCAGCCTCAGACGTCACGCCCACGGACCATTGGCTGATGTCTCATCCATAAGGCGCACTTTCTTGGAAACACTTCAGCAAGTCCGAAGTCGTCATCTGAAGGGTTGAATTCTACAGGATTTCCGGGAGACGTGCGTGCCGCGTTTTTTAACGGTCCGCCTGAAAACAACACTAAAGGGCCAGGTATAGTTAACTTTCCGCGTCCGTCTTCGTCAGGCACGCACAGGTGTCCGCATAGCTTCCAAAGGATTCTCAAACGCGGAGAAACGCTGATGGACGAGCTCGACACATGCGGAGTATGTCACCTAGTAGAATCGGCCGATTCAACGCTTTTTTGGTTGCGTGCCGTCCGCGTGGTCTCAAAAATTGTCATCAGGAGGGCCCGCGGTCATCCGCACACCCCGGGCCCTCCTGATGATGAAAATTATGTAATGTGGGCGGACATGGATGGCTCGACTATACTTTGGGCTTTAGCCGCCTGATTGAAGAAGTAAGCTGTCATGTTTACACAGGTTGCAATAGGAATTCATCGTCAATGACTAAACGTTCAATTCTTAAAAGTATTACAAGTACAACAAGGACAGTATATTGTTGTTGCTGTTAACTTTTGACGCGTTCGTGAATGTACACCGGCTTGTTACTGCGGTCACTCCAAACATGACACGGCACAAAACGAAACATGATTGGTTGCTTTACTTGTCAGTCATATGGCCTCTTGGGCAGACCAAAGTTCCCAGACCTCCAGTACGAGACTAGGGATTGAATAACATGTGGTTGACTGAAATGTGGATTCTGGACCCATAAAGACAACCTCGAATATCAGGTTTTCACTACATGGTTATCGTTGCCAAAAGAATTCATGAAAATGATATCGCAATATCTATTGAAATGCCTTTTTTAATAAATAAATAATGCTACCAGTCAAATTCATCTTTCAATTTTATTTATTCACAATCAAAATACGAGAGAGAGTTTGTAAGCAGGAAGCATGCAAAAGTTTAAAGGGTGCTAAATCATTTGCGATATTATCACATGTGTAGGATTAAGAAAATACCGTTAATCGTGGTCTTTAATATCACGGTTATTGACAATACATTCAAAAAACAATCTGTCCTTAACTGAACACATCTGCGTGTCCAGTTAAGGACAACGCATTTTGTGATACTTTGAACTTAACCTTGTGTTGTCCCTTTTTATTTTTTTTTAACACAAACTCAACACGAAATGACTCATAATGTGTTAAAATTCCATAACAAAAAACCACCACTTACTATGTCAGTGTCCATCAGATACTGGCACTACATTTTTATCATGTGTATTAACACAATAGCAATAATCACGGTCATTAACATCACGGTTATTGCCAATCCAGGTAAATTGTGGCACCCCTAATTGGAGGATTATTCAACCATCTCATTGCCAACTATGAAGCACTTTGGAAAAAATCATCTGCGACAAGAATTCTTATTTACTAACTATGCTGTTCCATCATCCACTAAAGGCAAACACAGGTCAACGAAGAGCTGGATTTGTGTGGGAGTTGCAGATAAAATTCAGGTTAGTTTACATGGAGACTGAAGACATCTTTTTTGCAGTGCATTACAAAGTATACATTCTATCAGCATGTGTGACTCAATGCTCTCCGAGATGAGCTACAGAAACACCTGCTCAGGACAAAACTGATGTTAGACACTAACCCACGCATTACTTGATTGTGTGAAACCGCACAAATGTGTCTACATGGCATATCTGCACAGAAACCACTTTAGCACTTTTGCTCAGTCATAACACTTTCCTGTGACAACCAACCCTGTCATTTAGTTAATATCCCTGAAGTTTTCTTCTTTGACAAACAGGGTCATTACACCTGCCACCAGCTACGACTTTAAACTTGCTCCTTTAATGCAGCATTCCTCTCACGGGTACATTTCTATTCCTCCTGTTTGATTTAAGATTCACCCTGAAGAAAGATCTCTTAGTGTCTGATCATCACATACAGTACAGAGCATCCAAGATCGGTTCCCTAGCAACCTGTGCCTTTAAGAGTGCTTGTGTCTGTAGTGCCAGTAGCCCCGCCCACAATAAACAGACAAAACAATCAGTCAGCATATTAACAATAACGCAGATGAAATTCACTGTACATTCGTCATTTTTTTCTGTACAGCACTAAAGTACACACGGTTTTAAAGGGATAGTTCATCCAAAAATGAAAATTCTGTCATCATTTACTCACCCTCAGGTTGTTTCAAACCGGTATACATTTCTTTGATTCAATGAACACAGAGAAAGATATTTGGAAGAATGTTAGCAATTTTCAGTTCTGGGACATCATCCACTACCATAGTAGGAAAAAAATATTGTATTTTTTGTTCTGTTGAACACATAATGAGACATTTTGAGGAATTTAGGAAAACTAACAGTTCTCAGGCACCTTTGACTACCCTTTAATTCTTCCTACTATGGTAGTCAATGATGTCCCAAACTGAAAATGACATTCTTCCAAATATCTTTCTTTGTGTTCATCGGAACAAAGTCATTCATACAGGTATAAAATTACATGAGTGTGAGTAAATGATGACAGAAATTTCATTTTGCTTCAAACCTGTATACATTTCTTTGGTCTGCTAAACACAAAGAAAGATATTTGGAGGAATGTTAGCAATTTTTAGTTCTTGGACATCATCCACCACCATAGTAGGAAAAAAAATATTGTTCTGTTGAACAAAAAATGAGATATTTTGAAGAATTTAGGAAAGCAAACAGTTCTGGGGCACCTTGGACAACCATTTTAATTTTCCCTACTATGGTCGTCAATGATGTCACAGAACTGAAAATTGCTAACATTCTTCCAATTATCTCTCTCTGTGTTCATCAGAATATGGGTATGAAATTACATGAGGGTGAGTAAATGATGACAGAATTTTAGTTTTTGGGTATGAATTGCTTTTATTAGAAAACTACAAAGCAGACATATAGTCGGTTCTGCTAGATGAGAACACATCCCTTACCCTTCTTTCTGACTGATTCCTCAGACTCTGGCTTGCGTGTGACAGCCACCACCTTCATCAAGAGACGGTTCCCACCCTGTCGGATGAGCGACACCACCTGCTTGTGCCCCACCTTTACCACGTTTACACCGTTCACCTGCGAGAACAATCACAAACAGACCATCACTGTTCCCCACCCCTGCATTTGAGTCCACACATCACAGCTCAATGACATGCTTGAGATGAAAAACAGGAAGGGGATATATGGCTTAGAGAACACAATGCAAAGATGACAAAACAAAAAACTATGCAATAACAGAGCAAAGCAGGTTTTATATTAATCGTGTACCTCGATGAGGAAGTCACCGGTTCTTAGCCCCGCCCTCCAGGCCACACCTTCAACATCCACAGACTCCAGGTACTGCAGCGCAGGGAAGGCAGGTGTGGGTGTAAACTCTTCAATAGGAGTCTCCGCTAAATGCACACAGACATGTATATGTAATATGTATTGATATGACTGTTTTAAGCAAAATGAAGCAATAATTTCGTGACAAACTAAAAGGAAATTTCTGAACCATTTCTGACCAGGAATCATAATAATTTGAAAGACATGTTCAAAATACCTGAAAATTGCCTGTTAAATGGATAGTTCAGCCCAAAATAAAAATTGTTATCATTTATTCAATCTCAAATTTGTATATGACTCGTAGATACACTGGAAGTCAATGGGACCAAATTTGTTTGGTTATCAACATCATTCAACATATCTTCTTTTGTGTTTTGTATAAGAAAGTCATGTGGGTTTAAAATGACATGAGAGTGAGTAAAGTTCGGCTAATTCAAAATCCGTCACGTTAAAATCCAGAAACATGATTTATTGTTTTAATCAAGACATCATAAATTCATATGCTTGTGTAGTTGCATGTTGTTGGTGGAAATTTCTGAGCCGTAATAAGTGAACACACAATTAGTTGTGCAAGTTCTCCTTAAAGCCTACTGTCTTAGTAGCACATTGACATACTGAGCATATTAACAATAACGCAGATGAAATTCACTGTACATTCGTCATTTTTTTCTGTACAGCACTAAGGTACATACGGTTTTAAAGGGATAGTTCATCCAAAAATGAAAAATTCTGCCATCATTTACTCACCCTCAGGTTGTTTCAAACCGGTATACATTTCTTTGTTCCGATGAACACAGAGAAAGATATTTGGAAGAATGTTAGCAATTTTCAGATCTAGGATATCATCCACTACCATAGTAGGAAAAAAATATTGTATTTTTTGTTCTGTTGAACACATAATGAGAAATTTTGAGGAATTTAGGAAAACAAAGAGTTCTCAGGCACCTTTGAGTACCATTTAATTCCTCCTACTATGGTAGTCAATGATGTCCTGGAACTGAATTTGACTAACATTCTTCCAAATATCTTTCTTTGTGTTCATCGGAACAAAGTAATTCATACAGGTATAAAATTACACGAGCGTGAATAAATGATGACTGAAAATTTAATTTTTGGATGAACTATCCCTTTAAGTCCCAGTGTATTTTGAAAAGGACATTCTGGGCTTTTCAGACATACCAAATGCTTCAGGGTTTGGACATGAAAACTTCCCTTCTTTGTTTTTTTAAAAATGTCTAAAATTACAATTCAGAATTTTTAAAGAGGAGAGGAACAACATGTACTCTACTGATTTAAAGTTTAGGGTTAGACTGAAATGTTTCTCATGGTCTTAATAAGCATTTATTCTTAAAGGGATAGTTCACCCAAAAATAAAATTAAAATTAAAGGAAAACCATAGAACATTTATGCAATATAAAAAAAGCATGCATTATTCATAAGATTGATATTTATGCACCATGTGGATAACAGATGGCACAAGGAGCTCATAACTCCTACCCAGGATGGTGTCACCCCAGAGACTGGGCACCAAACACACACACAAAGCACATTTACTCACACATTCTTACACAATCCCTGTTGAAACTTTTACTGTATCTAATACTACTGCTGAGTCATCGCTAAATATGCTATGAAACATCAGGGTTACTAGATCACACACTGGCATTACTATAATTACAGTTATGAAGTTGAAACTCGCTTTCCTCTGTTATAGTATCATAGTACTGTATATATAGGGCCAGATTTACTAAACAGGGCTAAATAGCGCGAGAGCGCAATTTCAAATAGCTGCAACGGGAGTGGAAATTTCTGCAGGTGATTTACTTACATGAAAAAACATAGGCACAATAATTCCATTCCCATAATGACCGACACAATCTACCAAGAGCAGTGCAAATTACTGCAGGGTCATGCACTTTTTGGCCATTAAATAAAGCTGCAAAAACCAGTACAATGACGAGCACCATCCTTAGTACATCACGTTGCGTGATTCTTTTAAATACTCTCCTCCCATAAATGTTGCGTCTGAAGAAGAAACTCCTACAAATGCATATGCAGTATAGGGCCGTGTTCAGACTTAACTTTTTTTTGAAGCTGCTAGCGACTGTTTTACATTGTAATCCCATGGAGTAAAACATGTTTTCAAAAAACGTCCCGAGCGCTTTTTTAAACGAAAGCGGCGGCATCTTTTTCTGCAGCTCAGAGCGTCTTTTGAGGTTAAAAAGTTCAAGTTTTCTGAAAAAAAACGCCCTACGTCAAGCTCCTTTTTCACAGCTAACCAATGACAGAGACCTGTCGTTTCCATAACAACATGCGAGGAACGTGATTGGTCAATAAGGCTCACACTCGAAAAAATAAAATTGCGTCGAAACGACAAAGTTTTGTATAAATGTACGTTTTATTTTCACTTTCAACAACTTCTGATTGCATTTCTAGCAAGAAATGAGTATTGTAGTCTTTAAATATGTGATTAGTTATCGCAAAGACGCTCTTTGTTTATAATTCAAATAGACTTCCGTTACGGAAGAAATCTGTTTCTCTGGACGCTGCCTCCGAAGTCATGGCGTTCGGCTGCTGTTTGTAACCAAATGCTGCCAGCGTTTTTTTTTTTTACAAAAAAAGCACCCTTGTCAACTTTTTCTAGTCAAAAAAGAAGTCAAGTCTGAACACGGCCTTAGTCAGTCTCAAAAACAGCTGTGGTCACGCATTTTCAGTGCTAATTTCCACTGCAGCTCTTTAGTAAATACAAACAGTCATTTTTTAAACCAAAAGAGGCGTTTGCGCTGCTGCAAGATGTTAGTAAATCTGGCCCTTAGTTTACTATATAGTGTATATTATAATACTATAGTAGACTAAAGCATTATAGTACAAATAGTCTTGTATATTTAGGGTTAATCTCTTGTTACTCTACTGTAGTGTGAATAAACTAAATAGATATAAACTAAATATAAAATATAAATATCTATTTAGACTTAAAAGATGTGTCAGGGGATTGTCAATTACAGTATGTCATAACTCCAGCTCCAAACCATACTTTGGTCATATTTGACCCAATACTCTTTAAAATATATTTGAGGATTGTGTATTATTTTCAAAAGTGCTGCTGTCCTTCTGAAACCTTGTATCAACTTTAACAACACAGCATTTATTCATTTAAAAACGACAGTTTTTTTTTATTTTCTGAAGAACGCCGAGGTTAATCTGAGGTTAGTGAGGAAAAGCAATAGAAATAATTAAAAACAATTTAAACATGTTTCTTCTGCTGATGTCACCTACTTATGGTATATTTATATTATTAAACACATTTACCTTTGACAATGCTTAACCAAAAACAAAACCGTTATTTTGGCAATGTTTTGTAAAACTCCCATTTGGGTCTGGCCCTATTGTTGAACTGAATGCCCACCGTGAATAAAATCCCACCCTTTTCCATTAAATATAATTATAAAAATGTGGAATAAAAAAGGGTCACGAATGTTGTTTTCTGTCTTCAGGTGTGTACGGTCTCCTTGTAATGTTCAAGAAGTTACAGCATCAAATTAAGGTGCACAGGTGTTCATAGCTACACATCACATCTTACCTTTCGCTCCTCGCAGGACAAAGCCAAATCCCTCATTCTCTTTCTTCTGTAGCACAGCGTTCTTCTCTTCGATGATGTAATCGCTGGGTACAAGAGAGAACAGAATACTCAAGTCAGACTCCAGCACCATGCCTCCCTCAGGAGCACCCCGGCTGGTCACCACCAAACTACCACCACATCACCCTCCCGAACCACTCTCCCGCTCCACTGATGAGCCAATCCGGTTAAAAGCAACGTCTGTGAAAGTGCAGACGGTATAAAAACGTCCAGTTGGGAGCGATTGTCCTTCTGCTCGACTCCAGAGCAGTCTGTTTAACTGCATTAGGAGATTGGCCCAAATGCTAATATCAAGTCTCTTGAGCTATTAAATGAAAAGAAAGCTCTTTTTGTGTGTGTCCTCCAACAAAAGAGATTCTTTTAAAGCCAAAAAAAAGTAAGAAAAAGACAATGTTAATTTGTATCCATGTCTTGTAGGGGAAGTCCATCAGTGATGGGGAGAGCATTTACAAAAGAGAGATAGACACAATGGATCTCTGATTGACCAACTCCACCACCCCAAACGCCCGCCCCACACAAACACACACACACACGCACGCACGCACGCACGCGCGCGCGCGCGCTCACACACACACACACACACACACACACACACACGGCCCATCTGTCTGGATGCATGGAGATGGATATCATGAGCGCTAACAGCAGGGACAAATCTGTTCTCCTTACTCATGAGCCACAGTTACCCGCCTGTAGACACGATCAACCCCCCGTCAACACACATATACAAACAGTGCACTTACACATACAAACATAACACATTTCCTTCGTAATCAAATCCTGCTATGAATAATATTGGCATTCGATGTTTCCATTACCTTGATTTGTTTTGCAAATGCTTTTATTCAATTTACTGGCTTTTGTCGTTTGAAACTGCGAATGCATTTCTGGGTTATCTTGCTCTGTGTTCCACACACTTAGTAAGTCACCATGAGTTAATAATTCATTTCGGGATTTAACGCATATTGGATTTTCATAACCACAGCCTCTCTGATTTGTTCAACACATGTGCGTTCAAAAACATCTCCGTGATCACATGACCTGAGCATGATAGTATTATGAACTATTATAAGAATATTCATCTATCCATGTTCTCTCTCTTCCATACCCCGAGGGTCTTCATCACTGATGCATTAGGAGTGACAAGAATCTAATTAAGCAGTGGAGAATCAATTAGATCAATTACAGATGATTTGGTGTGGTTAACGCCTCGGGTTAACAAGAGTGAAACGGCGTGTCCTACAGAACAGCAGTCACACTTCTGATAAAATAGGTGGCGGACCGCCATCTGGAATTGACATTTGCTTTGAATATGTTTATGAACGTTGATTCGGTAATTACACATTACATTAGGTTAATATTAGGCCAAACATCAATATTGCTGTCATTTATATTTATGATCAGGGTTAGGGAATATTTCAAACATATCACCGCTTTCCTTCTGAGACCTTTACATTTTTAGGAAATACATAGTACATAGTACATTCAGGAGTACATACTGTGTTGACAAAGTTGACATATAGATATTTGCAAAACCCAGTGACAAACAAAGGATGACTAATAATAATGATTTATGGCAAAAAATAAAACAAAATATGGAGATACAAGGTTTCGGAAGGACAGCAGCGATATAAAACTATTAAATAATCTAATCACTTTTAAATGATTGACGTGTGATGTTGAATGCTATATTGTATTCAAAACTGCATTTTGGTTATTCTTTAGTTTATCAAATTAAAACACTACATTTTCATTTTAATCAAATGAATATAAAAATCATATAAAATTATAAATGCATATAAATGTTTTAGGAGCTCATATGAATCATAAGGCTACGGAATAATGTTTATGGGTTATGCATGAACTACTCATATTTCATATTTGTTGTACACTTACAAAAGCCTAGCCTTTAATGATAATTTGATGAGATAATGGAGTGTGAAAAACTGATATAATGGTCATTAGACCAAAGGAAGGTTCCCCGTGGCGCTGAATTTGTGCCAGTGGAGTGCACATAGCTCGAGGACCCGAAGGCAATGCACACAAACACATTAGCACCAATTTGTGCCCCACCATGTTTTTATGCCAAACCTCTGTATGCTGACTGACACCAAGCCCTCATCTTTATGCATTTAACAGACGCTTTTATACAAAGTAGTACAAGCTATGCAAAAGCTTGAAGCTATGAAAAGCTATGCATTCCCAGAGGTGGACAGTAACGAAGTAAATTTGCCTGAGTACTGTACTTAAGTACACTTTTTGAGTATCTGTACTTTACTTGAGTATTATTTTTTCTGAGTACTTGTACTTTAACTTGACTACATTTGAAAGACAAATATCATACTTTTTACTCCACTACATTTATAAAAAGGTCCAAAAGTAGAAAATGGTTTCTATGCAGCGGGGTTTCCTGTGTGCGCAATTTATCTGGCTTGCGATCTGCCAGGACCTTTTACTGTTGCCAAGTATTTCAGTTTTTCTAAGCTCGCGGTTTTCCGGCAAGCATTGAATGGCCATTTGGCAGATTTTTTTAACGCAAGTCTGGCAACTCTGGGATCTTCCCCGCTAAACTAATGTAAACGTAGGCGCTGCTACACCGTTGATAGTGCTCTAAAAAGACAAATAGAACATTAAAAGACGAAAAAGGCACATGTTAAAGTGTGGTGTAATCATCTGTGGGTTACGATCAGTCAAAGATCGTTGAAACATTGTCATGAAAATGATCGGCATAACGGCTAAACGGTAAATAAGCATCACATACACCTTGAGCTACACGTGCGTGTTAACTTCTGATCTGCTGCTATATCATTTAAAGCGATTTGGAAAATGAATGATGTTTTTACTGAAGTAACTATAGTTGAAGTATTCCTGTTGAAATAAAAACAATAGAACCCTGCCCAAAATACAACATAAAATGTAATGGATTTAATGGTTATAAATGGGAATTGTACTATGGATACTATGTTGTCTACTTGTATGTGATGGATTCTATTGCTGGGATGGTAAATCCTATTGGAATAAAACCCAAAACACACTACAAAGAGGAATTTAATTTAAAAATCTCATTCTAATTAAAAAATTCATTGTTTTTTTTCAGCAGGGATGGTATTTGCATTAAAACCACAGTATCCACAAATTTACCATTTTCTAAATATAGGAACCATACTCCAATTAATAATCTTTAGTAAAACCACAGCAACTAAACATACCATAGTTTCATTATATTCATTATTATACTAGCTATAGTTTATGTTTGTAGTTAAATTATGGTAATAAGTCCAACAAACACATGGCTTCTACACTTTACTATTTACAAGAACCTTACTACTTACTGGTAAATTGCTGCTAAAACTGGTAAAGGGAATATACAAAATAAAAGAACACTGCTCATAAATACATATAGGCCTATAGGCAGAGGCGGATTAACCATATGGGCAATTGGGCGAGTGCCCAGGGGCACCAAGACTTTAGGGGCACCAAATAAACCAGCAATACAAAATACAATTTTTATAAATGTACATATGACTTAAGTCACGCATCTGCGCTAAATAGGCACCATGTGCGGGAATGCCCCCACTTCAGATAAAAATGGTTCTGTCCTCCGCACTTTTTCGACACACCTCCGCCAACATTCCCGCCCATGTTATCTGGTTAGTTACATAGATTTGAGTGAATTAACATTCAGCCAATCACAAGTGAGTGTTATGAGGCGAGTTGTCTTTCGTGTACACTTTAATCTTCAAACAGATGGAAGCGGGAACGGTGCAGAGCGCATTGTTGTAGCGGCGACTAAAAATGCGGGGATTAGCCCTGATTAATAAAGGTATATATACATGGCATGCATCAGAAATAAGATGTTATAGTGCCGATAATGTATGCTAATAGTACGTGGAGGTAAGGCCATTATTTAAGGTCCAAACCTGGGTTTTAAAGTGAAAGTGAAGAACGGTGTCATCACCAGTGTTGGGGAAGTTACTCTGAAAAAGTAATGAATTACTAGTTACTAATTACATATTCAGTAGTGTAATTAGATTACTGTACAAATTACTCTGTCCAAAAAGTATTTAATTACTTATTACTCATTACTTTCTATATCCTATATCAACCTTGATTAGTTAAGAAGTGATTCAAGGATAGACATGAAACGGTTCTTTTAATTCATTCAAATAAATGATATAAAACTACATAAAGTAGTACAAGTATTACAAATGTGAGAATTGTACATTAAAGCACGGATTTTAAAGATTAACTTTGAATTTTGATATCAATTTCACTATTGCACACACATATATTACACAAAGTATTTAGTTTAATTACATCAGAAGTAACTGTAATTAAATTACAGGAAAAAAAAGAGTAATCCCTTACTTTACTTTTTCAAGGGAAAAGTAATTAAATTACAGTAACTAATTACTTAGTAAGTAGTTACACCCAGCACTGGTCATCACTATAGCAATCAATTCATATGTGTCCTTTTTAGTGGAGTACACTTTTATCTTAGTACTTATGTGATCGTTTAGTAAGAAGAATATACACATACTGTGCTTAAAAAGAGCGTTTGAATAGCTGTAGAGCAGTTAAAATAGAAATAATAACGTTTCATGTTATTTTTATGAATAACCTTGCTATACATTGTAATCTGGTGAATGCCACTTTGGTGAACAATTTTACATTGTCCCATTGTCCCCCTAATGTGAATACATACATGCAAACTATAGTGCACTGTAAAAAAAATCCCGTAAAAAAACAGATAAAGTACTGGCAGAAAATTACCAGTACATTTTCCTTCATTTTACGGACATTTCCATTAATGCTAAAATGCAAATGAATGCAGTGCAAAATGTAAAATACAGGCAAAACAACTGTAAAAATGAACACGGAAAATTCCTTCATATTAATACAGTATATTGTGCCCTATTTTTACGGCTTTTTTTTAGTGTGTGTGTGTGTGTGTGTGTCCCTTTACCCCCACTTTGTGGCATGCACAACATTTACACCTGTTAAAAAAATGTTAGTGATTTTTTTTCACTACATCAAAACCTGAAATGTAACTACAGTAGACCTAACTGTTAAAAATACTTAATGGAAAAGTGTTGTTTTTTGTGTTCTATTCTACAAAAGTGTCATGTTAATGTGTAATTCTTGTAAAATAGTATATTGTAAATTGCTGAGTTTTATTCTTATAAAATCTTTTAATAAATCAGCTTTCCTGTACCTCAGTGGTAAGAGCTCAGTGGTAAGAGCATTGCGTTAACAACGCAAGGTTGTGGGTTCGATCCCAGGGATTGCACATGCCTATGTATAAATGTATAGGATAAAGCAATGTAAGTCGCTTTGGATAAAAGCGTCTGCCAAATGCATAAATGTAAATGTAAATCTTTTAATGAGTGGATTCTTGCGTGTGGGTAGGTGGGTTGATGGGGGGCACCTCTGATGCTGTTGCCCAGGGGCACCATGAGGTCTTAATACGCCTCTGCCTAGGGGGCTAATGAGGATAATAGGCTAAATAATCATACAGGATTATATCTAAACTAAACATATGTGTGCTAAACATATAAAGCTCTTAAAGGAGTAGCTCACTGCAAAATTTGCCCCCATTGACTTTCCATAGTAGGAATAAAAACTACTATGGAAAGTCAATGGGGGCAAATTTTGAAGTGAACTACTCCTTTAATACCACTGATTTTGTGAGCTACTCGGTGTATTCAGTAGGGTGCTTCAGAGGCACAAGGTATACGACAATAAAACAATGCACAACTGACATAAAGGAAATTTACTTTTAATACTTGAGTACTTTTAAAAGCACGTACTTCTGTACTTTTACTCAAGTAAGAATCTGTCTTTACAACTTTTACTTGTAGTGGAGTAATATTTGACCAGTAGTATCTGTACTTTCACTCAAGTAAGGAAGTTGTGTACTTCGTCCACCTCTGTGCATTCCATCAGTGTGTGTGTGTTCCCTGGGGATCAAACCTATGACCTTCACACTGCTAACACAATGCTCTACAAACTGAGTTACAGAAACACATTCACACCTACTGAACGCTTGTAGGAAGTGTAAAGAGGGAGAAGAGAACGCACATTTCAACATTAGCCAGTAAACCAGCTCCCAGAGTGCATTGTGTCTGTAGCTTAACGCTTAAATTGATAGTTCACCCAAAAACTGAAAATGTTTTCATCATTTACTCACCCGCTTGTCATTTCAAACCTGTATGACTTTCTTTCTTCTGCCGTACACAAAAGAAGATATTTTGAAATGTTGTTGCATTGGTGCAAGTGAATGAGTGCCGGCGCTGTTCAGTTCCAACTTTATTCAAAATATCTTCTTTTGTGTTCGGCAGAAGAAAGAAAGTCATACAGGTTTGAAGCGGGCGAGTAAATGTCAGATCATTTTGGGGGAACTGTCCCCTTATTCCTTAATAAAAGCAATTCTACCTGCTTAGTCTTTTACTATGAGATCAACTCTACCCTATAATATTTGACTGGGTGATATTTTATATTCATAAAGTCTAATGATTGTAAGAGTGTGAGAGAGGCTTTGTTTGTCTAATGTGTTTGGAAATGAAGAGTCTTTTTCTGTGATATGGCAGGTAATTGATTTGACTGGGTTCAGTTCTTTAAACGGCTGTGCCAGACCTGTTTGCTGTTGTTGAACAGCCTGGCAAGAAAAGACAAATGGAGTGAATCGTCTCAGTTTGACAGAGAGACTCCAGTCATTAATCTCTCTCTCTCTCTCTCTCTCTCTCTCTCTCTCTCTCTCTCTCTCTCTCTCTCTCTCTCTCTCTCTCTCTCTCTCTCTCTCTCTCTCTCTCGTCTCATCTCGCCACATCAATCACACATTTTGGAAACATGTTTCATTACATTGTGTGTTACACATCTTCACACATTAATTGGATTGATTACAGCAGCAGTAACCATAACAGCTTCTAACACAGAATAATTGCATGTAAGTGGATATTATTTATAGATTTATGTTCATTCTGCTCTGTTGAATTAAATGATGTCTGCTCTGACCCACCTCAGTTTAAAGTTCTCCCAAAAATTCATAAAGTCATCATTTCAAACCTTTATGACAGAACACAAAAGAAGATATTTTTAAGAAAGCTGGTAACCGAAACAGCACTGGACCCTATTCACTTCTATTGTATAGACACAACTCCAATGCAAGTGAATGGGGTCCAGTTAACAATATCTTCTTTTGTGTTCCGCGGAAGAAAGAAAGTCATCCAGGTTTAAAATGACAAGTGGTGAGTAAACGATGACAAAAATTTTATTTTAGAGTGAACGATCACTTCACGTGTCAAAAGCAGTTTTGATGTGGTGCTTGTTTTGACTTCAGTTGTTTCTAACATTACTTTCATTATTGTAACTATTTTAGTGATAAATACTTTGTTTTAGTATTTCTAGTGTAAAAACACATACTGCATCAGCAATAACATGTGTTTAAGTCACTACTAATAAAATATAAAGTAAAATACAAGACTGTTTAATTTAAGGGCGAGTTACATAACGTAGTACATGCAAATAAATTCATGACAATTTGTGAGCAGCTATATAGTGTGTTATTCCAGTCCAGTCTCTAGATGGCAGTAGAGGCTCAATGCTTAAAACTACACACACACTGATAATACACAGAACATACATCGACTTACAGAACAACTAAACTCAGCTCAGGGTCATGGCTATATAGCCAGTTTAGCCACCTTCATTCGGCCAAACTTTAGCGAGTTTAACCCTAAACTGACTTGAAAGCAGCACATTTACAATTTCTGCAAAACAAGGCTTGCAGTCTAGACACAGACCATTGACCGGTTTGGTTTGGTTTAGTTGAGTCATATTGTACATGCAATGTCCATACATGTACACGTAGAGTCAAAAAATCTGGTGAAAATGATTTTTGCATTAAAATTTCTTTCTTTTTTTATTATATATTAAGTTCCAGATTTCAGTGTGGTCTCAGATTTTTGGCCCCACTGTATTATGCAAACACACATAGCCAAGAACCCAATGAAAAACTTCTGTGTTCATATACCTATATGAGGTAAAGTTGTCGTAGGAGCCCACAGTGTAATGTCTGAACAGCCTCTTGGTTCGATCCTCTCTCGTCTCTGAAAGAGAGACACAGCAAATATTAACAAACATCATACACTCCACAACTGTTGTCATCTTGCATGTGTATATTTGCATTGCAGCCCAGAAGCCTCTATGGCACTAATATGCCTTGTTTGAAAATGTGTGTGTTTGTTGTGAATATGTAGACAAGCTGAATTAAATGCATGTAGACAAGGTCAATTGTGTGTGTGTCTGGTTAATCCAGTCAGAGGGTCTACTAGGCCAGTGTCTCAAGCAAGACTAGATTTATGTGATTGGACTTTGGGCTGGAAATCAATGCACCGCTCGCCTACAGAAAGCCAATCTGCTGACACGCGCTTAAACATATTCACACACACATTTATACTCGAACACACAAACAAACACACAGAAGTACAATTACAAACATTTTTTGGCAAGCCTGGCACAAGCACTACATTCCTAGATACATTAGACATTGTGTTACAGCATTATTGAATTAAACTTGGCTCACTATGTTATTGAATTCAACTGATCATCCTTTCTTCCCCTTTTCTTAATAAACTCAGTGACCCCCTTGCTTTGGTCTGATTTTACTCCCCCTCCCCGTGTCACTTCTCTTTCCTCTCGGACTTTTTCTGTACACATTTCTGTGCTTCTTCTGTAGATGGATTTTCCTAAAAGTGCTTTAAAAACCATCCCGACACTGGCCGGCCTGACCAATGATGCGAGTTGAGACTTTTTGTTTGACCAGGTGTGATAGGGTAATGTAGCTTTAAATCAAATTGTTCTAAAATAGCAAATAACAATCGCATACAAAAAAACAAAGCGAAAAGCGCATTACATTGGCTCTTGCACCCACGCATCATCAGTTGACCGTCTGCGTTATGTCACTGTAAACATGTGGCAGATGTTACTTTGCGGTTCTTCTTTCACCATCACATCCATCATAAAACTTCACATTGTAACTAAAAACAGTCATATATCATTACGCTTTAGTACCCTATCCTTTGTAAGAATGGGACGATCAAAAATGTGATTAAGAATTACATTATTTTCATAATTGACCACATTTCAGGAGAGAGAGAGAGAGAGAGAGAGAGAGAGAGAGAGAGAGAGAGAGAGAGGGCTTCAACGAATTCTGTGTTCTACTCTGGTGCTAAAGAATTGAGAAGCATGCATTTGCATTTTAATGACTTAAAGGCAAGAAAGGACACACAGATCAAATTAGAGAGAGTCACCTGTATGTAGACAAATTAAGAGAGAGAGTGAGATCATTTCATAAATATTGATGAAAATTGTGGCATAAATATCACTGGTAATGTTTGCTAAGACATGAATCACTCTTTCTATTACTCTGGTATCTTGTCCTGCATCATTATGTGTCTTTGAGAATCAAATTATGAAAACCCTAGCAACCACATAGCAACATGCTAAAACTACACACCATATAACCACCCAAAATACTCTTGCGTTATGCATAGACGAGCAGCACTCGCAAAACACTTCAAAAGAATTTCAAATTTTAAGCTCATGAGAAAATGATCTAGCCATAAAGAAACGTTTTCTCATAAACAACTGTTCATAAATAAAGTGAACATATGCACGTGTGTGTGTGTGTGTGTGCACTTGCGTGGATAGTTGATTGCAAGCATTCTCACCATCTGTGGCCAGAGCGGGAATAATGCGATCATTTATCATTCTCATAGAATGGAGAGAGAGAATTCTGAAGGCTATGCACCATGACCATTTGTCAAATAGCAAACTACACGAACACTGTAATGGAATCGATACGTGATCTGTTCAGGAATGTGCATCTGAGATCTTGATACAGATGTTCATATCACGTGAAAGACATACAGGCTGAATCAGGATATAAAGTTCCTACAGAGCAGCTGAATCAACGCCTCTCCAGATGGCTTGATGAACAACAAGAGCTTTTATTCCAATATAACAGCCAAATAAACATAATCCTGCACACACACATGTTTACTTAGCTATTTAAATGGAGACAGACCATAAACATTTTCAGCATTAAAAAAATATTAACTTGTCCCCAAAATGAACACCTTGTCATTGATTTAGCTTAATTCTAGACAGCTTGAGACCATGAATATTCAACTATAATAGATAATAGGTGGTCACCAAAATTTTGTAAATAGTCGCAGCTTTAAGTTAAAAACCGTAACCGTAAAAATTCTGTGATCTTTTAAGAAAACTTAAAAAAGGCATTATATGTGCAAGCTGCACTTTAGCATACAATGAAAATAAATGGTGACCATGGTGTTAGGCAAGATTGTCAAGATAAGATTTGCAGCAAACAAAACAAATTTCAGCCGTTTGAGACTCAAATTTTATCTACGCAATCTTGGTTTATCTTCAGAAGAGGTGGATTACAGTCAAACAGATCTTTTAATGATGTAATTACAGCGATTTTGTCGTTTTTCAGTGACAATATTCACTTTTATAAAGGAGATCATCTCAGACATTCCAACCTGATCTCAGGTGAATTGCTAACTATTTTACGAGGTGGCTTGTTCAAATGAATTCATACGTTGTGAATCGTAAAAAAGGTACGATTACTAGAAAAAAAGCAATACTGAAGCCCCGCCCCTAACCGTAGTGAGTTATTATGCAAACTAACCATTTCAGAGAAACTCAGAAACAGAGAAAAAAACTCTTTCATTCATATCCCAAATTCATCCAATAGAATCAAGCCACCACCTCAGAAACCACCAATCAACAGACAATGACGTTAATGGCAAATCGCACATTTCCGATGCAAAGACGTCAGCCAGTGAAATGCCAATACCAGCTGATTGACAGCCTACAAAGGCCTTTAATTCCTCAAAGCTTTCTCGTGCCTTTCTGTTGATGTGGTCAATGATTGAAGCTTGTCAAAATCACTCAACCAATCACACGCACCCTCCAGCTAAACAGTTTAACGTACTAAATGCTTCTTTATAAATCATGAGCATGGCAGAGCCTCAGTGCCGGCAAGGGATTATGGGAAGAGTCCATATGCCACAGATGGCAACGTGGACGACCCAGACTCAAAAACAGATTTCAAAATCAAAACAGACTTAAAGAAGTCAAATGCGAAAACTGTTTTTTTTTCGTATCTTCAGCCTTTGAATCACTATAAGGGTTCATGAGCATCAATTATCTGTTTGACATAAGCTATGTGCCGTCAAGAGAAAAATGTCTTCTCGGTTTTATCCAAATAAAATATAGACGAACAGAGTTGAACTAGCATGAGAACAGAGAGTCTTTTCACATAAGTCATATTTGTGACATTCATGTGTCACGCATATGAGAAGCGCTTGCATTTGACACAACTGTGCTGTTTTTGCATTTGTGGATTTGTCGAACAAGTCATGTAGTCGTATGTGTGCTTTTAGTCGTATCTCTGACCTTATTTTGCTTTTCTGTAGGGCTGGAGAGCTGGTTGGACCTGGGCGTGTCGTATGCCAGATGACGGCGACTCAGTTTTCCTCATGTTAGTGAGTGACAGACACACTGAGTTCTCATTCAACTCACCTTACCACTTACTGCAATGGGTCAGACGTGTGTGTGCGCGCGGGTATTCTCTCCTGCTCACGTCTCCACAATTTACCCACAATGTCTGCTTTCAGAGTTTCCTTTCTGTATTCTCCATCTAACAGGCATCACAGAGGCTCACGAGGTTTAGAAAGGAATGGAAAAGCAGAAAAGAATAGAACAGAACAGTCCACGCAGACCAAAACCAAACAATTCATTCCGAATATTGAATTACAATAGACTTTCATTTCTCAGCGGTGCCGGACGAAACACCACACAGCTCTATTAACACACACACTGTACACAGAACGTGGAGTTAATAGTTCACATCAATGGGGTCGAAGTTCTCTTATTCCACGCTCGATCAGACTCTTCGAACAAAAACTTACTTGATTTCTGTATTATTTCTTTCTCAGACACTCTCCCTCCGTTCTCGACAAGTGATTCCCAGACATATTTCTGTTCACGCCCCCTGGCTGCCCTGCGCGAATACGACCCACGTTTTGTGGCGAGATGAAAGAGCGGCTCATATTTTCGTTTAGGGTCGGCGCATTTGTCTTTCTTTCAGAGCGACATTCAGAAAATGAGGATTATGAACGATGAGACCTGAGAGAGACGGCGCTCGGAAGGATGTAATCTCCTCTTTCAACACAAACAAACAACAGGGGAGATGAGTAGTAAGTAGCTTTTCAAAAGAACTTGTTTTTTCATTGCCTTACAGTATGTTCATTACAGGAACAGGCTTGGGGTTTAGTGTTTTGCTCAAGGGGACAATGGTGATAGCTGGTGGATCAGCTCTTGAGATCAGATCATTGAACACCACACAACACTGTCTTCACATTAACAAAGTATTTAACAAATACATTTAACTCCATGTGACCCCAATTCGACATTATTCAAGGATTAGAGGCTTCGCTACTATCTACCACAGTTAATAGAAAAATGTGGAAAATAATACAATAATAATTACACAATCATCAAAACTGTAAAAAACTAATACAAAACTGTTTTTTATATAATGTACTGTATATAACAGCTGTTTACACTCTGGACTCGAAGCTTCGAGCTTTTTGCACAATACTGCAGGAGTCTCTTCTCTCTCTTGATGGAGTTCTCATGAGACTGTAGCGGCAGAACATTTATATTGTGTAATGCCTAATCATAATCATACGGGTATATAAACAGACAATTAGTCTCACATCTTTAACGCCCCACTGGCTATTCCAGCTTCCCTCGTGATTTTCAGCATGATTTAAGTCTCATGCCCAAATCCTTTCATTGCAGACACCACATCAAGCCCGTTTCTTTCTTTTTTAATGTAAACATGCTTTTTAAACCAGAAGATAATATTAGACCATAGTCCAAAACGTAACCACACCCAATACCAGTCCAGAAGCACTTCACAACAAAAACGTTAAAACAAAATACAATCAACAGAACATTTGTAACAGAATCATAATGTTAAATCTTAAAGAGTTCATTTAAATTAAATCTTAAAAGAGTTCCTGTGAATAAAAAAAAACTAAAAACCGTAAGGGGAATGGCTTCTGGACCAGTATGTCTTGCAAAAACCTGAAACCCCAAATGGACCTATTGCTTGATACTTTAAATGTACAAAAAGTTTTAATGTTAACGATTCATCAGGTGTTCCAAAGAAAGAAAAGGTGGAGGAACAATATTAAATAATACTATCATAACGTAGTACGATCTATAAGGGATGATGTTGTAACACTGGGACTTGAACCCAAAGGACTTTTTGAAGTTTCATGTAAACAAAAAATGTTGAAGCTGCAACCTTTTCTTTCTTTCTTTCTTTTGTTGGTTAAAAAACCATGATGTTATAATATCCTTAACTTACCCCAGTTCACAACGTTACACTTACATTTAATACTGTGAGTTGAACTGTCAGGTCAGATTTGAAATGTCAGGTTGACATCATTCGACCTCAACACACAAAGAAAAGTGCACAAAGTAACCTTAAATTTCATGCTTCAAACCCAGACGATGATAGGGAGGCAAAACTTACAGATCGCAGCTTTTAAGTTAAACGTGTTGCAAATGCAATTTCATATCGCCTATAAACATCTGTGTGTGTGTATATATTTTAGGATTTGTGTGTGTAATAAAGTGCTTTGAGAGCGTGTAACATTGCCAAAACCAGGAGTGCTATCTCATCAAATGTATCGTCACGGTAACTTTGCTTAGCTTCACAAGCCCTCAGAATGAGATTCAACCTCCCCAAAACACATTATGGCAGATTATAGCTCTTCATTAGATTCCACACTCTCACCTTCTCCTGTTCGACAGACGTGCCAGAACCCTTCGGTCTACCCTTCAACACATTCGCAGTGGTGAAATAACGTCATTCAGTTCAACTAAGGTTATGATTTTAGACATGCATTCATTTGTGGCCCATACTAAGGCATCACAAGCACTATGAACAGGACATGGATAATCTCTCTTGTAAATGAAAGACATGCAATTACTTTTTAAAACTGGGTAAGAACTGGTAAAGAATTGTTAAAGAGGAGATTAAAGAAGGAATCTGAGCCACATATCATATAAACTATCTAAAACACCCTCTTTTGAAAATGTAAAAATGTAGATGGCTTTGTTATCAAAAACTGCCTTTAATAAGGACGAAGCAAGGTTAAACGCACAGATATATGCACACGTAGTCACACGATCCTGCATTTACCATGGTAACTATCTCTCAGAGGTGGCCAAAAAAGCCACGGTATAATGAGATCCCCAACCTGCAAGAAAGAAATTAATAACACGAAAGCTAATTTAATGGAATACGTTTTTGCTTATATCTCACAGGCTGCACAAATATCATTCGTTCTGTCTTTCTAACACCCTTCACATCAACGTCTCTTATCTAGCCTCTAGTCACAGAGTCCAACATGTCTCGCCATGTGACTGACAATCCTTTTGGCAGCCCGACTGGGAGTGACACATATTCACTGAGGGAAAGTGGTACATTGGACACTGAATGGAACGTGAACAGAATGAATTTTAAAACTTCTATACGTGCTGAACTGGAACGCTTACGTAAATATCTGTGTGTCTCTGTGTAAGGGGGCTTCAAAAGACTTTCATGGGAGAATCAAGATGACAAAAAGTATTGTAAATAATACAAAACAAGAATTAAAATCGGTAAATACAACTAAGATCAAGATATTTCTTTAATGTGTTTGGATATTTTTATAACAAATTTACATCTTTCTAGTTATGCCAGGCTCTAGAATATCTTCTAAATCATGGGTGGGGGGCTTCAAATATTGTTGTGATAGGTTAAGATTCACTGTCATAATCTATATATAAAAAACAACAGCAATGTACAATACATTCCTCATTTAAACAGCTAAACAAATGTATGTGTGTGATCTATGTATGTGTATCTATGTTTTCTGTATTCAGTGCTTTCCAGTGTGCTGAGATAAGCAACCGACGTGCTAATAAATCCCACTGACACAGCACACACACCATCAACGTACAACACCCAACATACAGACACATGCTGTCTGTGTGAAGAGGACAACGGTATCCATAGAAACCATAATCCAAGTTGCAACACATGTCCCGTTTGTCACAATAAAGAAAAGATATGTCGTACAGAGCAATTTCCACAACATTGCTCCCTCTTCAGCTAAATATTGCTTTTCTCTGCCTATCTGTCACGCTAACACCAAACGTTCACACACAAAATCCAGATGAACGTTTGCTAATCTGATACTCCATACACCAAATATCATTTCTTATATCTTGATATAAGTGAAGCATATACTCAATTATGGTCAACACATCACTCACCAAAACTTCAATAAAGAGTGTATATGAGAAAAATGGTACAGTGGTACAGAAATAACCTCTGATATTGTAACTGTGGTACTTTGATATATGAAGAGTTTGTTTCCAAAATGAGATATTATTAGACAGTATATTATTAACTGTAAATGAGAATTTTTAATAAGACTGAACACACAAGATCCAATTATAATCTGTAATTGAAACTAAATGGTTGTGTTTGTGTATAAAAGAGAGACTCTCTTAAGGGGATAACATTAGATATTAACAAATGAAAGGCTTAACATATCAGCATTATCCACTTATTAGACAAAACACACGTTAAACAACCTTAAAAAGATTAAGTAGATTTCTATAAATATTTTCTAAAAATAGGAGTGGTGTTTGCATGTTTAGTGATCTGTCTAATGGTACCAAACAAAGCATTTTATTTCTCTGAGAGTCACGAATAGACGCACTGTAATAACTTTGACTCAACCAATGGCTTGTCTGTTCAATGTCGAAAGGAAGGATGGAGTGTTAAAAACTTTTTTTTTACAGTTCTGCCACTAGCTGGAAAGTACACACATTACTATTAAAGATATTAAATTAGTTATATTTCTTTCTTGTGGGGTGCTGTGTGAGGATTAATAAGGGGGAGAGAGGCAGAAAGTGAGAGAGATGATAATGAAAATGATCTTGAGAGTCTGCAAAAACAACATCAAACAAGAGAGAGCAAAATACAGAGGGAGTTTCTGCACCCAAACCCATAAATGAGACTAAAAATAGCAACCGAACTATTTGGGTGATTCACAGAAGAATGACTCATCGACTGGGGCTGGGGGGGAGAGGGAGGGAGGGATAGAGAGAGAGAAGAGAGAGAGAGAGAGAGAGAGAGAGAGAGAGAGAGAGAGAGAGAGAGAGAGTTTGCAGGTCTGCGAGGGTCTGTAGGTATTTACTGATTCCAGACATGTCCATAGATTCCCGCTTCACACTGCAGCACACCGCTGATGGAAATTCCGCCCTGTTTGTGCGCGTGTATAAATGCAATCTACCCTAGCTGAACTGCATACTAAACAGTGTGCGGGTATTCCGTACGGTAAAAGCTACATGGACAGTAACAGAGCTGCACAGAGCGAACAAAGACGAGCTTGAAGTCCATTCAAACAAAAATATCTTCTTAGATCTGCACAGTTAAGTAAAGGTTTGGTCAAGTTTAAACTTACAAATAAATATCTATTGTATTGTGCTTTAGCCATTTCGACACAAGATGAACACAGGATCAGTTAAAGAAATAACTACTTAAATACACTCTTTAAAAAAAGGTGCTTCAAAAGGTTCTTCCTTGCCATTGAAGAACCTTTTGATTCCATAAAGAACCTTAAACATCTGAAGAACCTTTCTGATTCACAAAAGGTTTTTTGTAGCGAAAAAAGGTTCTTCGGATTATAAAAAAGCAAGAAAGAGATGATTCAAAAAAGAACCTTTGGCTGAATGGTTCTTTGTGGAACCAAAAATGGTTCTTCTATGGCATCACTGTGAACACAGAGAAAGAGTGAGCATGAGAGAGAGAGAGACTGAGTGAGAGAGCTCAAAAGAATGAGAGTGATGTTACTAGAAGTCACGACACAGCAGCGTGCTCTGAAAGCAATCCGAAGGAACATTAGTTAGGCTTCACAATTTGACATGCGTGAATGAAGTCGGTTTAGTAATCGATGTTAATACACACATGCGCACACACACTCCATACTTATAACGGCAGACATCTTTGAGCATGTGCATAAACATGCATTTGTGTGCATACACAATCACACACACACTCAGAGCACATACAGGGATTTGTTTGGCTAAGTTAATTGTACACAGGCCTGTCTTCCTCGCTTCACTGGGGCGAAACATATTGCCTCCACTCTCAAAGAGCTTTCATCTGTTATTGCTGGATAAACGCTAACACACAAAGACGCACACTGGCACACACTGACACACACACTCTCATTTTCACTCGCGTGGCTCTTGATAGAGATGGACAGATGACAGGTCTGTCTCCACACATTGTTTAATTGACCGATAGCTGTTGACCAGTGTGGGCCTGGACAATCCTATTTCAGACCACCTGGTGGAAACAGCTTTAGAGCAGAGATACCAGAGATTAGAGCGTGCAGATGCAGTACACACACACACACACACGGAATCTGTCAAACAGTGAATAAGCCTTTTAGTTCTACACTAGTCTACAGTTTCTGGGTCTTTTCCTGGCGAATGAGCTGTCCACTGAACCAAGTGCTGAAATCTGGGAGCTGTCCAACACAGCTGGTGCTGAACCCAGAGCATACTATGAATACTATTCCTACCTACTATTAATTAATTAACTCAAAACTTATTTAGTTAAAGCTAAAAATAGTGCAAATTGGATTGCTGTGTCTATTTAGTGTTTCAAAACACAACCTGCCCAAACACACTGACACAATCAGGAAAAAAAAGAGAAAATGAGAAAAGTTAGATAAAATTAGATAAAAATAGTAAATTATGGAAAAGTCTATCTAACCTTGTGCCGCTTTGCTCTGTTAATGTCAAGGTTATTTTTAACAGGTTCTCTGACCATTTCCGTCTGACCTAAACTGATATAAATTCTCCAAATCAATTCAATGTGACCATTTAAATAAGAATAGATTTATGAATATACAGTTTACACAGAAAATCATTAGGCTTGTATTTAATGAATTAGGCCTAATGTGTTTAGACTCGGAGCAAACCGTTCAGGGTGTGTTTGACAGAATGTGATTGTTTACATGGAAAGAAAACCATTAACTTCATTCTAACAAGAAAAGCAAGACCAAGGTGCAGTTCTGAGAAATCTTAATAGGTTATATATCTTAACAAGATGTACTTTTTGTCAATGTTTTAGATGTAACTACAGAAAATGAGAGGTGATAAATGATTCATCTTAAAAATTACACCCGTGTGCAGAAAATAATTAAAAACAAACATGACATTCTCAAAGAAACAATGTTTTGACAAACAACCCAAAAATGTGGTAACATCTGTGTTATTTTTAAATAAAATACTCATCACCAGTTGGGTTCATTCTACTGGCCATAAAACGTATTTCTGCTGATGGGGAAACACCCTTGTGCTCCTTCAGGAAGTCACATCTATAGCGCTTACAAGTGCTTTCCTGGCATCATTAGATCTTTCATTTCTAGAAAGCTCTCAAGGGATAGAGACTATACATCACTCTGAACTCCCCTTTAACCTCGTCCTTCTCTTTCTGTATGTGTGTGTGTTTGAATTATTGGACACATGCCATGCTTGTCTTTAAAAAAGGACTGTGGGAATTTTTCATGCCACTTTCTCACACTGCCACATTGCATTTAAATGGGATGGACACACCAGCCTGTCTGATCATAGGCCAAACGTTGTTAAACACAGAATAGAGTTGTATAAGACACGACAGACAGATAGATGTCATACTGATGTGATTGGTGTATGTGTCTGTGTCACGGCTTACCAAGTCGAGGATCAAACTGTCTCATCTGGACCTCCTCAACACAATCTGCAGGAAACCAGCCGGTTCTCCCTTTTACCGTTCCTTCCCAGAAGCCCCCTTCTCCTATACTTAAAACTGAGAGAGAGAGAGAGAAAGAGATGATTATTTCACATACACAATAATTCAATTGATCATTGATCAGACGTATTGAACTCAAATGAGCCTAAATCTTACAAAGCCACACTGAAGTGAAAATTATGAATATATAATTTTTTTAATGCAAAAGGTTTTTCAAGTATTTAAACTTAGAACTTGGTTCTAGATAAAGCAGTTATAGTTAGCTTTATAAAAACATTAGCTTGGCTTTTTTTATGCAGACCCTAAGTGTGTGTGTGATTTCCGATTTCCGCAGAATACACTTGACGATCTTTTTCCTTTCAGAAAAAAGCTTGACGAGCGAGAGCAGACGTGGAATGTTCTGTGACGTGAATGAATTTAGTCACTAGTACAGTACAGGACATTCTGCTCAACAGGAAACTAGTTCTCGATATTCTCGATACAGCATAGAAAAACCACACCAACACGCAACTGCACACACTCAAAAACATATACGGTCACATGCATCATATTCTTCAGCATTGCAGTTGCTAGGATACCGCAGTTTAAAAGCATTGTGTATGTCGAGTGAGTGTGTTTATCGGAAGTGCAAGGTGTGTGAAAGGCGCATTTTTATTTTGTTGTTCCCTGTGATTGAAATCAATAAGCAACAATGTGAGTGCACGCGCAGTGTTGATCATGAATGAGACGTACACGGGGTCTCATTCATGAGCAGGTAGATATATAACTGAAGAAGAAGCGCTTTGCAGGTAAGTGCCGACTTCCCATGAGCACTAGTGAGTACATATGCTAAACACACCGAGTGGTTTGGCCTCTCGATGGACTACTTGTTTCTCACGCTCTTGTAATGTAATCCACACTGAAAGTGCAGCCTTTTCATGTACAAGGGCAATTGATGATGTATACAAAGAGTCCTAACCCCCAATCGACCCATTCTTCCGTCTTTCACATACACGCACGCACGCACGCACGCTCGCAAGCACGCACACACACGCACACACAAGTCTGGTTTATTATCTCCAGTCCATAGGCGTAATGATTTTTATGATGTACAAACTGTATATGCTATCGCCTAACCCAACCCCTAAACCTAAAGACCATAGAAAACTTTTTGCATTTTTAGATTTTTAAAAAATATTATTCTGTACGATTTATACGCTTTTTTGACCATGAGGACCTCAATTTTGGTCCCCACGGTGACACGAGTCCCCATGTGTTGGTGTGCATTCAGGTCCCCACCGGGATATAAAAACAAGGCCCCAGACACGCGCACACACACAGCCACACCTCTCACATACAGAGAATGACTCAAAACTTAATAATCTAGAACACAACCACTTACAGTCCATTATTAATCCGATTTTAAATTCTAAGCAGGAAACAGTGTTTTAAAGTGTTGATCTTGCTAGCAGCATAACCATTATAATATTATCACATCAGCTAGGTGATGCACACACACACATTCAGACACACACAAATGTCATAATTAAGCATTCATGCAAATGAGTTTGTAGGCTTATAAATGCAGGCAGAAAGGAGACGCACATCTCATTAGTAAAGCTTTTTATTTTAGTGTTGTGAAAATCTGAAAGAAATCTCACTAACTCTGTCACACACACACACACACACACACACACACACACACACACACATGCACTTATTGTATAAAGAAGACATATTTCCCCTGCCAGGTAGCCACAACCAAAACCTGCATCACTGTTAAAGTTGGACTGAGTTTATATTTTGGGTTGTGCATTTATATTTTACAATATTTAAAGGTCTAGTATATGAAATTTAGCGGCATCTAGCAGTAAGGTTGTGAATTGCAGCCAACACCTCTCTCCACCCCTCCCTTTCGAAGCACTACAGTGGCTGGCACAGGACTAAGATGACGTCACGTTTTCGCTTACTTGATGATATTTGAAGATAATGTATTCACAAAACGTGCTCTGTAGAGCAGTTTGTCCGTTTAGGGCTACCGTAGAAACAACATGGTGAATTCCATGCGAGGGGATCTGCGGTGTATGTAGATAGAAATAGCTCATTACAAGTTATTAAAAACATAACGCTTCATTATGTAAGGTCTTTATACATCCCTGAAGACATAGTTAAGTATATTATATTACTTTGCTGTCAATAGATCCTCCAAAAAATTTCCCACAGCACCTTTAATTCTAGTAAAGACACCCAAAAACTTAAGAGTGGTCATACAATAACTGGCACTATTTTGACATAAAAACTTTACCATCAAAAACAACAACACACTTCAGCTGTAAAGATGAAGTCTCAAAAGCAGCCTAAAATTGTAGCTATATTACAAATGTTAAAGATAAATTGCCACAGATTTTGATACAAGAAACAACAGCGACTACAAACACATGGAACATTGTCGCTAACCACCTCCTTTAGTCATTCAGTCCTGCACTTGTTATACATAACCCATCACAGCAGACAAGCACAAGTGTGTCTTGCACAAGTGGACCCGACGGCCCTCTCCAACACCGCCGCCTGCCCGGACTCACTCGGCATATTGGAAACAGGCCTTCGCTCATACTGGCAAACGGCACCATGGGAAAACCGTCCGCCAAGCTCTCATCGTCAGTCCCTGACCATCAACCGGAGGCAGACGGGCACGTCGAGCTCTTGACAGAAGGGCCGTTGTTTAGTGAGAAGAAGGGTCACACAGAAGCATGTGTGTTTCGTCTAGGATGATGAAGAAAACCATCACAACGCTCCATTTTAATCAGCTTCAAAGCTTCTTTCAGTCAGGATGAAAGTGAGAACTGCTAATTCACCTAGCTGTGACTTCTCAACTCTACACAATACAAGCTAACAAATAAAGACACAGTGTAATGTGCGTGATGTTCCGCATAAATCGGATGTGAATAAATATGGTGGAGAGAGACTTCTTGTTAGTACTGAGCGGACTGGAGCTATTGTTCTACACACACAATGTTTCAAGAGCTCATTCACAGGTAAATGATACAACCGAGCCAAATCACATATGAATGAGACAAACGCTCAAACAAAGATGTTACAGGAGACTGAGACTGAATTACATCTCACAGGAAAAAGAAAGAAAAGGAGATTTAAAGCTTACGCTCACACGTGGTTGTTTTTTGAAACTTGCACTTTTTCCTACATTTTTTTCAATGGGGATTGTAACTACAGTGTTTAAACGGTAAAAACGGTATTACTACAACAAAAAACTGGTTAAAAAGTAGTTTTACCATCATAAATTAAAGAGTGATTCTTGACAAAACCGGAAGTTAGAGCATAACATTGAGTGGCTCCTCACCCTTTTTGCATTGCCAATAACGTTCGGTTTACCTCACAGACTGGAATTTGATGAGAAGCTAAAGAGCAAAATGACATCATAAAAATCTTTGATCCGAATTGGCGGAAATGAAAATAAGTTTTGAATGATCTAAAGGTGGATTTTGCCAATGTTTTGGAGCACAATACTCTTACAGATTCCCTTATGACGCTAACATATTCACACTAAAAGCCAAAAAACTTCTTAAAATAAAAACTTTAAAGGAGCACATGTACACTTTACAATTTAAATACTGCAGTAGCATACAGTAATCAGAAAGAAGTTTATTTTGCATTTCATAAATTTAATTGACCAAATTATTATTTCTCATTTGATTTTTTGGGCCAACAATTGTTTTCATAAGTGAGCATTTACTCTTCACAGTGGCTGTAGTGTATGCATGTGTGTGTGTGTATGTGGTCTTGTTTTTATATCCTGGTGGGGACCTAAACCTGAAAACACACCAACTCATGGGGACTCGTGTCACCCTGGGGACCAAAATTGAGCTTACAAATCGTACAGAACGATATTTTTTGAAACTCTAAAAATGCAAAAAGTTTTCTATGATCTTTAGGTTTAGGGGATAAAATATACAGTTTGTACAGTATAAAAATCATTATGCCTATGGACTGTCCCCATGGAGATAATAAACCAGACGAACATGTCAACACAACCAGTGAAGTGATCAGAGGTGTCTGCTGCTGCATTAAGTGTGTGTGTGTGTGTGTGTGTGCATGTGGTAGTGTGTGTACTACAGCAACTGTGCGTGTTCTGCTCCGTTACCCATCTTATTAACTTGATATGTAATAAAGTTTAATCTGAACCGCCGGTTGACTTGAGATGCACGTCAATCACACGCTAATCAACTGGATTGAATTCTGCGCTCCCTCTCTTTCTCTATAAATAGAACGATAGCCTCGGCTTTAAATTTCCAGGCCACTTAACTGCGCTAAGCCTTTCCTTCTGGGATAGAGACAGTGTGTATCAAATCTAATCACTTGTCTCTAATGAATCCTGCTGCTGAAAAACTTTCATTTAAGCCACCAAACGCTAAATGGCAAATGTTAAATTGCAAAAAAAAAAACGGTTTCAGGCGTAACAAAAATGTCTAAAACAATATCTGCTTCGTCCTGAAATGTTGAAAAGCTTGATGGGTATAAGCAAGGTCACTTTAAGCATTCGGTCACACTAATTACATTACAGTGTCCATGTTACAAGGTAATTGCATAACTAAGTCCAACGTAAAGGTAATAAATAACACACACATACTTCCTGGGGTTGTAACTTTATGGAGAGATTTTAGTCTCATTAATTATTCACGCGTAAAACAAGATACACACATGCGTAAACAGTTTCACATGAATAAAACCTAATTTACGTGCACAAAGTATAAATATACATTTACAAAAAGCAATTCACGTGCGTAAAACAAAACTATTTTCTCATAAAGTACGTTTCGCAAACATACGACTGTGCACAAATATTTCGAAAATTTAAAATGTACACGTTTATCGTGTTATGTGAATGTGCAAATCGTCACTCACGTGTGAATCGGCTTGGATGTGTGTGTGTGTCTTTTGAGACTCTCCTGGCAGCGCAACCCCTCCCACGTGGGTTGTCTTACTCTTCAGCCAATCAGATTCAACCTTACCATTCAACCAATCATAATCGTGGAGATTTTATTCATTCATGTGAAACTGTTTACGCATGTGTGTATCTTGTTTTACGCGTGAATAATTAATGAGACTAAAATCGCTCCATAGTAACTATATTAATGTGCATTGGAATGTAAGGATTTTTTTCTCCCAAACCAATCAAACTGTGTGTCTGAAATCATTTGTATAGCAAGTACAGAAAGAAACCCTGCCATATGCAAATAGTGGGGCAGCAGAATTAAACGGTTCAGTTTTTTTTTGTAGTCTCACACAGTTTCACATAATTGGTTCAAATTGACACTGAAATAAAAAGACAAAATGCCAAACCCAGACAAGCCGACAGAACGTAAACAAGTACCGGAAAAAGTGTAACATGGTCATGAATTAATGTAATTACAGGCCTGGAGAAAAAAAGGTGGGCTGGAACATTCATGGGATTGCTAACAAGAAGCTGCCTGCTGTGTAAATGTGCAACATGAAAGTGCAGAATCAAATATCCACCGTGTGTGAACGTAAAGTGCTGTGATGACAAAACAAGGTAAATGTAAAGTGAGGTCAGTACGAATGTAAAATGTAGGAAAAAGTAAACATGAAGGTGAAAAGCAGCGAGCACAGCAGCTGGAGTCATGCAGTCCCCCAAGTCCCATTACCGGTGTGTGTGTGTGTGCTTGACTGTACTTTGACCTGCGTTTCGAGCATTTATCAAAAAGCCATTTCCTAACGGAAACACTTAACGAAAGCAATAAGCTGAAAACAGGAGTCTGTAATAAGATGAGATTTCAAAATCAAAGGAATCTCTTATAGAGGCATTTCTGTTATTGATCATCATCCTCATTATCCTCACCGTCTTCACCAGCATGATGTTCTCTGAAAGCTGGACTTTTGAATACAGCAAATCTACCTCATAAATACAAGCACAGACACAGAATGAGCCGCTGTGTTCTGCAGTTAGTGTCACAGCATCTGATCGGCAGGTAAACGGCCGGCACTGACACACCTGCTGAGAGAACCGGAGAATGATCCGAGGCGTCTGAGAGCAGAAGCCTTCATGCCGACTGTCCGATAATCAAAGTAAAAACGCCTGAAGAGAAAAGAGATTCAGGTCT
>NC_079901.1:22177644-22302644 GCF_024868665.1 Triplophysa rosa | reverse complement strand
AGAGCTAGCCTCTCCCCCACCAAACTGCTAATGAACTAACACAGCCAGGAACAAATTAACCATCTTTTGTTTATCTCCCTCTCTTACCCCCTCCTAACTTTATCTGTGTCTCTGTGTATTTGGTGAGAGTTGTTCTCCCTCTCCTCTAATTGTAGACGCAGCTTTCTTCATTGATGAGTCAGGCCCGGCTTCGTTCCTGTGTGGTTCTCCGTGGTGAGGCCTATCAAAGCATTTCTGATCTGGGTTCAGTCCACTCTTTGTTCTAATCACAGTAGGACCTGCCACCTGTGCGTGAGCTCGCTCTTGTCCAATATAAGCCATATGGACGCACGCCGGGAAGTCGGAGTTTACTATTCTCAGCCTCTGATACAACCACACACACACACAGACACGCACCTGCTAGCTCTAAAAAATCTCTAAAAAGTAACAAATATTGCTGGAACAATCAATCACTTCATCTCATACATGCACACATACAGCTTGATGCTTAAACTGTCATGAATGAAGCACACCTGAAGTACTGTAAACACGCAGTCAGGTTGCTCATAGGCTACAACTATTACAACCTCAGAATGTTAAGGACGGAAAACCGGATATCTTCTGCAAATTAATGACAGAATTGCTCATTTGAAAGAGAAGGGGCGGTGTCGGACCCCGATGGACACGTTTTGGTTGTGGTCTACAATCATCACAGTCCTAATGAAGAAACAACTCTTGGATCATACTGTAACATTATTAATGAATGATCACCACATTGTAAATCTAATTGGCAACCACGCAAATCCCATTGACTCCAAATTACTTTACTGTAAAACCAATACCATTCAAACGTTTAGGGTCATGTGACTTAAATGTATTTCATGATCTTAAACCTTTTGATCTAACAGCTTTACAAATGAGATAATAAGAAATCATAATAGTGCCAAAAATGTATTTATTTCATTATGAAACAAAAACTGTATTTTTAAAATGTATTAAAAACGGATGACCAAATTAACTCCTTCAATCCTGTTCCATCCATCCATCATAGATTTCAAGTCACTATGGGAAACTAAACTCGATGTTTGACTTCCCTCATTCTCTCAATTATCTCTCTGTTTGTTTGTCTGTCTACAGCCACTGAAAAACTTTCAAAATTCCAATACAATTTCTCTGAATTTACTATTCATACGTGTTTATGCACAATTTAAATTTTTGTTCATTAAGTAAACTACTAACAATGTTTCTATCAAATTTCAAATAAAAATATTATTATTAATAATAATAATAAAAATATTTATATTTGCATTTATTTGCAGAAAATGAAAACTGGAGAAACAGGTGAAAATAACAGAAAAGATGCCAGGGTTTTTCCTGCATAGAGAAATTGGAGGCGGCCGCCTCCGTCAAATGTCTGCCACCTCAGGCTCTTGCCAAAATTATGTTGCAAGTCTTCACAAGAAATGCTGCGTGCATTTAACAGACTGTCATTTGTAACTGCAGTTGCGACATTACGCCACAGTGGAGGCGCTGTTTCTTTATCAGCACACTGAGGCGCTAAAAAGAGTTGCAGAACAAGAGCCAGCCTGTGTTTCACGGCTGTTTGTTTTGCATCAAAGTACGTTTCATTTCTTGAAATTTATTGAATTAACATGACGTACATCATTGTAATGTCTTTAGCTGTGCAGTTGGATCGTTGAATCAGCGTATACTGTACACAGCGAGTTCGCCAGTATGAACGAACATTGCGTTCAGAACGACTCGCACACGAATGACTCATTTGAACCGATTCATTTAAAATACTGAACTTTTCAGTCACTAGCGAATATAAGAGATCATTGAATCATTTAAAGTGAACCACAGAGAATGCAAGATGTGAATGAGCTTTGCTCATTTAGAAAGACTGGTTAATTCAGTTGGCTATTGTGGGCTGAAAAGTTAGTTGAAATGATAAAAAACTTTATTTGATTAAAAAAACATTTCTGTTTGGTTGAATAAAAGTAATGTTTTATATAACTTAATAATTGTCATTTTTATCTAATTTTATTAGAACTTTTAATATGTCAAACTCAAAGTCACTTTGGTTAAGCCACTTAAAGGTAAGGTAGGCATACGTGTGTGTACAAGATCAGGATGGCTCCACCTCCGCCTCATTTTGAGCCAGGAAAAACCCTAGATGCTCTGTATTTTTCAGACCTTACATACTGCAAATAAAACACGTTTCTATTCAATTTTAAGCAAGATAACAGTAATATTTGTTCATGTATTTAGGAAAAGTTCAAAAATATTTGTGTGAGATAATCTCAATTTTCATGCGAGTTGAATCATGCTGTCAGTCTTTCACATTGCTGTTGGATGACTTCATGTCACTCCTGAGGTTTGATTTTGTTGAAATTCAACAGACGCTTGACTGAAATGACCACAATACATCTAGAAATGCAGATTAAATGAAAATCTGGAATGGTCGCTTCATTTTTTTCGCTGCTCTATCTATATCGGAAACTATATCAATGTTTAATTTACATCATTCTCTCTGTAATACATCATTCAGCAAGCTTTGTACATCATAATCATGAAATCAACCTGTCTGTCTCAATAACAACTATTGCAGCAGAGAACCACAACACACGTGGCCAATAATACACTCCAGCGATCACCAATCTTATTTAAGCACCGCTATTTAAACCATTTAAGCCTAGAACACCATTACGGCCATTAACGTAACCTCTTCCTCTCTGTATCTCCTCTCTTACCTCTCAGTCACTCTCACAGCAGATCAAAGAACCCACAGAAGATTAAAAGCACAGCTCAAGCTTTTCTCTGTGACAGCCAGCAGACAGGTACAATATTCTCAGTCTTTCACCCCCCGTGCCCTGGATTCTCCTGTTAGTGATTTTCTTAACACTGCGTGACTGCTTAATAAATTTAATCATAGGGACAGATGAGGAAAGTTCACCTTGGGTGGGCGATAAGAGACTAAAGACAGACAGAATTATCTGCCAGACTGACAACTTGTCGGGACAACTTCCGTTGCCGTAACAAGCACTGACGTGTCGTGGAGGCGAGTGTCCAAATTGGGTTAAAAGGGAAGGCGTCATGAAAATAGTCTGCCCTATCCTAGTTTTATGTGGCAGAGATAAATACAAGTTAAGTGAATAAACACTGGAATGGTTTAAGGAGAGGAACTCCATCACTATCATGATTCATGATGTTCTGGAGGAAGTCTGCAGTCAGCAGCAGGCAGTGACAGAGGAAGACCCTCTCTGCCCCATCACGCACAGTCTATCGATTAGTGCCGGGCTATCAGAACATCAATCATGGGCTCTTGATCAATGCCGTATTGTTCGCGTGCACGGACTGCCCTTGAGAACAATGGGCCGTCACTTGAAGCGGTGCTGCTTGGGAGCTCAGGAACATCACAGCAACCTCGTTCCTGCAGTTAAAATATCGTGTCAAATACCATAAACGTGTGCTTATAAAGAACAGAATAAAGACCAAGTGTTGGCAGTGTACTGGTTCTGGATATGATTTCTTTATATAACGGGAGAGTTGACCAAAAAAATCACATTTTATTTGTCATTATTTACTCATCCTCATGTATGACTTTTATCTTTTGTTGAACACACATCGTAGATATTCTTTTTCCTTACAGTAAAAGTAAACGTGACTGATGCTGTCATTCACTAACATTCTGTCTAAATTCTCATTTTGTTTAACACGGAAGAAAGTATGAAACAATAAAGGCGACATTGGTAACTTGTTCATTTTGAGTAAACTTGACTTCAAATGCTTCTGCATCTCTTCAGAAACAGCTTCACTTTTCCACTTCAGCCATCTTTCACCCAGCTGGTCCCAAGGTGATTTTAAGTGGATGCATAAAGTCCGTCCCCTCAAGTTCACACAGGTGTCGTATCAGAGTAACCACAGGTGGAGTTCATCACATTATTCATGGACATGTTCCACAAAGTTTGACACCTAGAAAGTGTTCAAATAAAATGTGTATTTCTATTGTTTGATCATTAAAACCTTTTTTCCTGGTTTTGTTCTTTCTGTAAAACAAATACCACCTGTTTTAATATTTTGTAAACTATTGCAATACCATTCTTATATTTTTAAGTGTGATCCAATTGTCTAGAAAGAGCCACTTTACAATATTAGTTTACATGAGGATAGTTCACCCTACAATAAAAGTTCTGTCATCATTTATACACCCCCGTGTTGTTTAAAACCTGTATATGAGTCTTTCTTCTGTGGACCACAAAGGAAGATATTTGGTGAAATGTCTTAGTGGATTTGTGTCCACACACTGGAAGTCGATGGGGGCCAATGCTGTTTGGTTACCAACACTCTTCAAAATATCTTCTTTTGTGCTCTGCATAATAAAGAAAGTCATACATATTTCTAGGGGTGACCCCGAATCGTTGACGATTCGATGCTTCGATCGGAGGAGCCTGATTCGACTACCAATCTCACAGTCGAATCTTCGCAGAGGTGTTATGCAATGAGGATCATGTCATTTTGGTTATATGGGCAGTGGCGTTGCGGACGGGCATGCACTGCGCTATTTATAATGTAAAGAAATGGGACATTTTTAGGGTTGGGTACCGAAACCCCCGCGTCTTCTGTGCTGTGAGATTGGTAAAGAGAAGCAGCATGTTCCGCACGCACCCGCAGATGACTCTCAAATGAATGTGTACACCGTTTCCAAACATTTGTCACTTACTGAATGTTTGGGCATTTATATATCAATTAACACCTTCTCTTTAAATGCACGTAGTCCGTTACTTAGACTGAACTTCGCGCTGCGTGATAAAAATAACCAAAATCACCATATATAGCAAGCACGGCGCAGACTTTTGGAACTGAAAGCAAGCATGCGGAGAAAGAGTGCGCAGGAAAAAAGGTGAAGGGACTTTTTGACTGTTTAAATGGTAAGATGCTTTATTGCATTCCTCCTTTACATACGGTAAATAAAGTCACTTTATTGGTAGTTCATTGGTAATGAACGTGCTGTATTCCCGTTTGTAAAAAAGAATTAATTATTATCGAGTAGTTTTAAAAATAGTTTTGAGGCGAGATCTGGTCTAGTATTGTATGGCACAGCATTGTTACGTGATGTTTAAGGAAAATTAATTTTAGTATTTGAGGCTTGTGTTTTCAAAATGATGTTCCCCTGCATTTCAGACATTTATTTTGCACATTGTGACTTGATTCTGGCTTATTTCGTTTATTTATTATAAAGGTATATTCTGTTCTAAACAAATTCTGTAAATTAATGTTTGATGTTTTTTGGTGCAGCAATGTTGCGCTGTACCCTTAACCACCTGGTGTCGTCCACACATGCCCTGGCGCGCGCGCGCACACACACAAACACGTCTGATTCGACTATCAGTCGACTATAGGCAAGACGTGACAATTCTGATTCGACTATGTAAATTCTTAGTCGGGGACACCCCTATAGATTTCGAATGACACGAGGGTGAATAAGTGATAAAGGAATTTTCATTTTTGGCTAACGTATCACTTTAACATGCATGGTACCTTTAAGACTTTTTAAAGATTTTGTTATGACCATTAAACTCCTTTTGTGCAAACAACCAGGTTGTAAAATACCATAAATTATAAATCGTTTTGTTTGCTTAGTTTCTATAAATATTCTAGGTGGACTGCTAAGAAAGTCAAGCACTTTCGACTTATCTGAAGTACGTCAGCATAGTACATAGTTTTTCATGGTGAGCCCACTTCACTAAAGTCACAAGATGAAGCCGCTAATGAAATGCTATATGAAAAATCCAAACTGTGAGCGTATGTATGAGATAAAAGAGATGGACAGAGCATATGCACAACAAGCTGCAAGCAGAAGGTTATTCTGGGTTAGCCTAACTGTGTGTGTGTGTGTGTGCGTGCGTGCGTGTGTGTGTGTGTGTGTGTGTGTGTGTGTGTGTGCGTGTGCGCGCGTGTGTGTGTGTGTGTGTGTGTGTGCCTACGTTGGAAGGTGATGTATGGTGGGAAGTTGAAGTTAGGGGCAAGGTAAAGGTGAGTGGGAATGAATGCAGGTGGTCAACTGTGACAGAATATTTAAAATGCAAAGAGTGGCGCATTAACCTTGGGATCAAAGATATCACAAACACGAACAAGCACAAGCTGATTCAAGCAAAATGTTGACTCATAATTAAACACTACACGAGTACAGCAGTCTCTCACATATAAAATAGATCATTTCAAATGATATTCTGAGAGAACTATCATGCAGTCATTGCTCATAACTACATTTAATCGCGCGGAAAGCATAAAGTCAAGTTCACATCAGCTAATTCAGATGAAGAGAAATTTACAACAAACAGAGTTAGATGTTAATTCGGGTATATAGCTCAGCAGAAGGTTAGGGATCACACACTTTGAGCATACTGATAAACACCTGAGAAGTGAAGCCAGCCAATCAGATTGCTGCTTGCTGTTTTGAGAAAGTTACAGCTTACTTATCTTACTGAGTGATCACAAATCACAAAAGAGCAAACTCCAAACAACAGATTTTTTCCACACTTCACAGGCACTGTGTTTGTGTAGCTGCTTATTCCTAATAATTTAATTGACTCTTACTTAAAACTTAAGTTTCCAGAAGGACATGTAGGAAAAGTGCACACACACGCACGCATGCACGCAACAGAAAACAGCAGTTGTAATTTACCATGTTACTTACACATCAGGCTTAAACACAGCTACACGGACTCTAAACACTGTATTAGTGACTCTCAATTCAACAAACCATGTAATCTTTCACAGTAAAGATACCAAAATAAACAGGTCTATCTAACTTTTAAAGGGAGAAGAAAATGCTTCCTATATTTTCTAGTTGATGTCAAAACCCAGTGTTACCAAACGCAATATTGTGCTATAAATTCATCTTTCACTTGGTAGAAGCCAGCAAAAATAAGCAGATATGAACCCGGACTGGTTGCCTTACATGCCCTCATCCTCAAACATCGTGACCCAAACTTAAAGCTGTAATCATTTAACGAACAGTTCACCCAGAAATGAAAATTCTGTCATCATTTACTCACCCTCAGGTTGTTTCAAACCTGTATACATTTCTTTGTCCCGATGAACACAGAGAAAGATATTTGGAAGAATGTAGCAATTTTCAGTTCTGAGAACATCATTCACTACCATAGTAGGAATTAAAAAAGTATTGTATTTTCTGGTTCTGTTGAACACAAAATGAGATATTTTGAAGAATTTAGGAAAACAAACAGTTCTGGGGCACCTTTGACTACCATTTAATTCTTCCTACTATGGTAGTCAATGATGTCCCGGAACCGAAAATGACTAACATTCTTCCAAATATCTTTCTCTGTGTTCATCAGAACAAAGTAATTTATACAGGTATGAAATTACATAAGGGTGAGCAAAAGATGACGGAATTGTCATTTTGGAAGAGTTCACCCAAAAAGTTTTTATGTATTTGCTCAATAACTGATTATTGTTTATTAAAAAAATACACGCCAACTTTTACAAGCTAAAGTCATGTTACTTTTGGATATAACTGAACCTACACATTTAATAGGATAAGATATTGCAAATACATTTTATTGATTGATTTTGGGCACATTTTATGACTTTAATGTTGAGACACACCATTCAAAAAAACACTGCATTATAAGCAGCACTTAAATTCTAAGGTAGACTCCATCGTGTGGGTGTTGAGACTCAGTATATATACACCATAAAGCAACATATGTTCCACTTCACCTTAATAAAGTTTGCGAGTGACTCAGCACAAATGCACAGAGCCGGTAATACACAGACATGAGTCAGCACACAGCCATCTGATGAGATGAGCTCTTTACAGCCGAGATGTAACAATACCAAACCTACATCAAAACCAACATTCATTTCGCTGACATGTGGAGACACACTGTACCCTGTAAATCAACTCACACACACTTACACACGCACACAAACATTCATCCAAAACTGTCATTTGTTTTGAGTTTGTCCAATGTTCACCAACAGACTAGCTCTGTATGTTTCCCTGACCTTGCGTGCCATAAATTAAGCTGAATCCGGCCTACTACAACGTATAAATATACCATAAACATCCGTATTTATGCAGAAATAAACTTTTGCTCACATTTCAGCCCAACAGATGGTGTAAGCGTTTCCTGGCTGATTTCGGATGCAGAACTGGGTCATATTTTCATACGCATGCTGTATCTGAAATAACATTTTATACATTTGGCACACTGAGAGCCATTAAGCTGTTAAATAATAGTTCACCCAAAAATGAAAATTCTTTTATAATTCACACCAGATGTACTGTACATGACTTTATTTCTTTAAATAAACACAAATGATCATTTTATTTTAAAATGCGGTCATGTGTTTTTTTTCTTACATGGAACTCGAAATAAGCACATACACCCATTATTCAGCTAATCCAAACGACTCCAGTAGGTTAATTCATCGCTTCTTAAAGGAACAGTTCACCCAAAAATTCTGTCTTCATTTACTCACCCTCGCGTTGTTCCAAATCTGTATACATTTCTTTGTTTTGATGAACACAGAGAAAGATACTTTGGAAGAATGCTTCGCCCCCATTGACTTCAATAGTAGGAAAAGTTGCTTTATAAATGTCTTAGTTCTTTTGAACACAAAAGAAGATATTTGGATGAATGTCATTGTTATTTTTCTTACTATAGTCAATGGTGGCCAAGAACTGTTTGGTTACAAGCGTTCTTCCAAATGTTGTCTCTGTGTTCATCTGAACAAAGAAATTTATACAGATTTGGATCAGTAAATGAGTAAATAATGAAATAATTTGTAAATAATTTGTATTTTTGGGTGAACTGTCCCTTTAAGTGAAACGCGTCGCCATTTGAATTTAGTGTTCTTATGGGCTTCAATTTTGCTAGAGCCAAAAAGTTAAATGGTAAATTTAAATTATTTGTAAACCAATTTGACTATTTAACTGACGGCGTGTGGTTAAAAAATCATTACAAACTAATTTGAAAGTGAGGGGGACAAGTCCGCCCTGTCCCCAGTGGAAATTACGCCCCTGCATGAGTGTATACAAAATGATGGATATTTTATAAAAACTCTTCATTTGTGTTCGACTGAATATAGAAAATCTTTAGGCATTAGGGTGAGTAAATTAAGAGAGTTTTTATTTTGGGGTGATCCAGAGCATCAATGCATTGTGGGTATTTATATAGGTCTCTGTGTCTACACTACACAGTCCGACAGATCATATTATCATATAACTGTTGAGTTTGACCCCGACATGTCACACTATTTGGCAAGTGCACATACCATAGTGAACCGCAGACACCTGTTGCTAAGAAACAGGCAGATGTGCTCTTGTTTCCTGCAGCTGTCGTCGACATAGTTCTGTACAGTTCAGATCATGAAAAGACTGAGAGCATGCTCTCAGAACAGAAAGCGTCGGGTCTTCTTGCCCGCAGGCCAACAAGACAAGTGGCCGCTTACAAATGATCACTTTAAGCACAGCAACACGAACATCTCGGCAAACACGAGAAGCTAGTGGGCACTTCAAAGACCAATTCTATTAAGAGTCTTTCAAAGGTAATAGGGCTCCGTCGGGGGAAACCGGCCACATGCTAATGCTGCCTCAAAACTGGCGGAAAAACACAATTAAAGTTAATTGATTTCTTTAACTTCAAAAGAATTAGGGTTTTACTGTCGGCCAATGGGAAATCTTTAATGAGGTGGATAAACATACCAGGAAGGTTAAAGGATCTAATCAAACACAGGCATAAAAGTACTATGCAAGACTCAATAATCTTTTAGCTTAATTACTCTTCATGAAAAGTTTATTTATATGTTTGTAGTGTGTAAAGATACAAAAATGGGTCGAATTTGTAATAAGGAAGCTTGACCAACGTCATAAAGGAAAAGGAAAAATTGCCATAAAAAGGTACATTGTATAAAAGCCCCTTTAAAGTCAATATGAAATAAAACAGACTATATTTACAATGCAAAATAAAAGTCTAAATGTATAAATATGCATTTTTTGTTTAGCTACTATCCTGTCCAAATTATGAAACTATTCTTTGATAATATACTGTCATTTATTCATCTAAAAAGCAGACTTAAATATGCTCTCAAAATGCATCTCAAAATATGCTCTAGTGATCCAGACATGAAGTTTGATCAAGGATCATGGTGCATTCACAGTTCCCTTAAAAGGCATCTTCGAAACCAAAATGCTTTTTAAGAAAGACTGGCTATAGATCAGGTTAAGCAGCCTTTGGTTTTATACACAGCCAACGTTCCAAGACCCAATGGCAACAAAAATGTACTTTTGTATGGGCCATTTTAAAGCCACAGAATTAGTCTATTCATCAAATGTCTTGTGACAACATATACTGTGATCAAAACCCCCAAAATGATACGTTCACATTACAGTCTTTGATTGGGCCAACCGTGACGTGACCGATTTGACTATTCCAGCGTGTTCAATGTTTCCCAGCATGCTCTAGTCTCGTACACCTCTACTTATTAATCTTGCAGACAGGCATGAAAATGAAAATGCTGAAAATAACAGCCAGATTAGACATTCACAAACATGATTAATAGCTGTGGGACACACCCAATGCTGGTGGAATATTAACGACATCATGTGTGCGACAGCCACATCTCCGAGATGCTGTAAGACTATAGCACGCGTCAACAGCCACTAATGTTTAACAACAATACCCATAAGAGCGGCAACTGTGTTTAAATGCTTGCTCTCTCGAGTCCTGACTAATTGATTCCAATCAGTGATGATATTTTGATTAAGCTAAGTCGAATAAAACTTTTAATACCATTGATTTTATTCTGATTATTAACCAGTTCAAACTTTTAAAATTAAAATTCAAGTAACTACAGGTGAAAATCATGATTATGATTCAAGAGCAAGATGAAGCAGGAGACACGTAGTAAAACTCATTAGAGATATGCAAAAGGCACAAATTGAACGGCTAAAATGTGTTTCTCTACCGACAGCTACAGCTATAGCCGAGGTGATTGGGTAAGAGAGATCATCATTACCTTCGGTATTCACATAACCACCATCATTGTCCTCAATGTCATTTTCAACGTAATGCTCTATATACTGAGATTCTGGTGATGACATTTTGGGAAAAAGAAAGAATTAACAACATGGCATATACTGTATAAGCAGTTACAGTGCAATCTTATAGGGATAGTTCACCCCAGAATAAAATTATGTTATCATTTATTCACTCTCGTGTCATTTAAAACCTGTATATGACTCTTTCGTGGAACACAAAAGGAGCTATTTTGAGAAATGCTTCAGTGGTTTTGTGTCCATACAGTGGAGGTCAGTGGGCCAATGTTGTTTGGTAACCAACGCTGTTTCAAACGTCGTCTTTTGTGTTCTGCAGAAGTCATACATGTTTGGAATGACATGAGGGTGAGGAAATTAGAGGAAATAAATGAGATTAAATGATAAAATAATTTTCATTTATGTGAACAATCCATTTAACACAGATGTTGGCAGTATGACCCAAAAATGTTCTGTAACTTTATATTACATGGCATCATAATACAGTTATTTTTTAAAGCCCATTTTTTAATGAAACAAATATGAATTTTAAACATACTTTATCTTATTTGATTATTTTATCATTTTATTAAGAACTTGAATACTTGCAATAAATGGTTGATAAACCTCATAAATGTATATATAGTATATAATTTCGTAGCCGTCCTTCCAAAATCTCAGATGTGCAAATTCTGTGTTTGTCAGGATATGGAAATAACACTGAACTTATTGAGCGATTAAATCCAGTGTTTTTAAAACTGACAAGCATGTTTTACTTTTTATTGGTTAGATATTTGCAAAACCCAGTGAGAAACATAAAGGGTGACTAATAATAATGATTTATGGCAAAAATTAAAAAATTAAAAATAGATACGAGATTTCAGAAGGACAGCAGCAATATATCTATACTGTATATATATATATATATATATATATATATGCACGCACATACATTTGTATAACAAATATTTACATAAATATATTAGGGATGTATCAATATCAAAATCTCACTGTACGATAATACCTCGGTATAAAGTCCAGGGTACGACATTTATTGCAATATTTAAAATGGCAAGTGATGACTTGGAAACGAGCCATAAGCATCCTCTTTTCTTTATCCTCTAATCATAACTGTTGCTTAGAGGTGTGAGTTATAGTATGAGATGGGTCAAATGACCTAAAAATCTCTTAAATAAAATAAAATAATTGCACCAGATGGACCTTGTCAAATGTAACATCTATTCTTTTTTCTAACATTCTCTGTTACGCCCGGAAGACCAATCGTTTCATACAGTCATGTGCCCACGATAATATTGATACAATTTTGCTATTGCGATAACACGATATTGATAATATTGTTACATCCCTAATATATCCTGTATATTACCTTCTAAATGAAAAAGATATTCTAATGAGATAAAGTACCTTTGTAATTCATATTTATGATTATATTACATAAATATTTTCTATTAGTAGTAGTATAGTATAGTATAGTATAGTATAGTATAGTATAGTATAAAACAACTCACAGTACAAGTGTACAACTGAACAGGACACCGTCATACTGCTCAAACCAATTGACACAGTATATCGTCTTGTAACTACAATAGTAGTCTAGTAAACTGGATCTACAGGGAATCTCCAATACTCTTCTGGTGGTCTACTGTGTTACACTGGTGTGTTGCTCGGTGTGACGTACAGTCACCTATAGAGTCCTTGAGGACCAATACCGTGAAAAATCTCTACAGTAATACATTTACCTTCCTCCCCACTCTCTTTGATGCACTCTAGCAGAGCGAAACAATACATGCATCAGAAAATCTTTAAGAGAACACATGAACAATACACACAAACATGGTTTTTCTCTGCGTTCTCTGCTGAAAACATTGCTGGTCACCATCAAATGCTGTGCTTCTAACTAACTAAACCAGTAAAACCGGTTTTAAAATCATGTCGGTCTAGAGAAACTATAAGCAGAAGAAACTATGACTGCCAAAGTCTACTGTACAGCAAAAAACAGAAATAATGGAAGAACAGGTGGAGACGATGGGACTTTACCGAGCTTGATTTCCTCATAAACCTTCTCCTCTGCCAGAATGTATGAGCAATATAAAATGAGAGAGAAAGACAGCATCTCTGTGAAGCCAATTCAAAAACAACACTCCGACCTTTGGTCATTCACAAATGTCTAACTGACAGTCCTGTGTCTGGCCTAAAAATGCTAAGAAAAATGCTAAAATATCATGTTTAGCAGCGGACCTCAATCCTGAGAAAGGGATTGATTTCCACCCCTCATCCGTTCATCGTCTGTGACCTCAAAGCAAGGCTGAACTAAACTCCATTGAGCCCTATTCAGATGTGAAGATGCATTTCATGTCTGTTTCAGGTTCACTGTTATCAAACTGAAGTCACAAGTGAGCTCATTCAGGCTTCAAGGTCGTCTCGTTTTATTTGTGCCACCAAACAGGATTTTGCCGGGGAGTGTGAGCATCCAAAGGTAAACTAATGTCGAAAAAGCAATTGGGACAAAGTTCCACAGCTCTTGTCGAACCTTCCTGTCTCGCTGTGTGTAAATAGCATCCCGAGCCGAGACGGTTGCGTCCTAGCGGCTCAGATATTAATGAATCTCCACGAGACAGACATTATGAATATATTAGCGAGGAGCTAAAGCCAGACTGCTGGTTGCTATTATAGAGTTGAGAATAGGGCTCGGAGAACATGAAGTGCGCAGGAAATGGACCATATGGTGGCACTGCGTCAGAGGTTCATCGTTCGGTCCGGCATATGGTTTGTCCTGGCAGTTTCTAAGATGGTAGAAGTACATGCCATCATGGTGCCACAAGCTTATAATGGAACTTCTATTTGCACCAGCATGGGCATCCTGGCACTTCTCAGGCAATAACGCACCTGCTGCCCAGCACACACTTCAGTGTGCTTTTGGAAGGCAAAATGAAAGTTCAGCTGTTTCGGACTAAAAACTACGCAACTATAAAATCATGCTCAAAGACATAAAAAGGGCAATAAGGATATCTTTAACATCTCAACTGTTTTGCCTATAGGCGGCTAACAGAGAATTACGTTTTTGTGCTGAAAAAAAGCAATAATCTCTTTATGATCTTTATGTCATGAGCGCACGTCAGATATGTAAAACTATCAAATTTGCTTCAAATGAAAGACAGAGATTTGTCTATAACATGGCTCTGTATTTCAAGTGAATGTAAAGAAAGTCGCATTTGTTTCCCCTAAAAAGTATCTTCTATGAAAGACTTCTATAAGATAAAGCAAATGATGTGCCACCAGGTCCAGCTGGCAGAAATGATAAATAATTTGTGATTTAAACATTTAGGGCCAGATTTACTAACAGCTTGCGGCAGCGCAAACACCTCTTTTGGCGTAAATAAACTACTTTCTGTATTTACAGTGAAAATTAGCGCTGAAAACGTGTGGACACAGCTTATATGCATTTGTGGGAGTTTCCTCTTCAGACGCAAAGTTTATGGGAGGAGAGTATATAAATGAATCACGCAACGCGATTTACTAAGGTTTGCGCTCGTCATTGTGCGGGTATTTGCGGCTTTTTTTAAACGCCAAAAAAACCCCATAAATCCTGCATTCATTTTCGCTGCTCTTGGTAGATTGCATTGGTCATCATGGGAATGGGACATTGCACCTGTTTTTTCCCCAACTGCGCTTGTTTGAAATTGCGCACTCTTGTGCTATTTTGTCCTGTTTGGTAAATCTGCTCCTAAATGTGAAATATGTATAGTTATAAATACAGCTGTAAGGAGAGAGGGAGGATTCACACTAACATTGCAGTGTGTGTGTGTGTGTGTGCGTGTGCGTGTGTGTGTGTGTGTGTGTGTGTGTGTGTGCGTAGGGTATTGGGTACAGTCTGTGCGCAAAGGTTGGCATGCAGGTTTGGTAAAGTGAAGAGAAATAGTTACAGAATAAAAATTACTTTAATAGGGCTGTGCATGGCACACACACACATACACAAATGCGCACACACACTCGTACACGCGGAAGGGGGGGGGCAGTGAAATGGATGCAGAGTTCTTTACCTTCCACTGCGTTTGAGCGGTGGTCTGGTTTGAAGCATGAATGGAGACAAGAACAGATAGACACATAAGCCATGAACTTGAGCCAGCGGACACACAGACACATACTGCACACACGCACACACACGTGTTGTTGCGTCTATTCAATATTTCTGAGCCTATTCGGTTTTAAATGCAACTTCCAAAAACTGTTGTCTTGCATGGATAATTTGGATAAACATTTGAATGCACAGGCAAGAATCCACAATTGTAATTGCAGTTCATTTGCATGTGCCTCTCATCTACCCATAAGATCATCTACCCACCTTCACGTCACTTCAAACTCGAACACAAAATTACACAAAGAATCTGCTCACTGGCTGTCGAGTTCAGTTTCAATTCTACACTTCAGATCTACTGTATCTATCTGTTTGGGATATGAACTCGGAGCACCTAGCATTGTAAATGTAAATTATATCACTAGTGCTTACACTTACGATTTGAAGGACTACTACTATTTGTTATTAAGAATTTTCTAAAAATAGATGCATGGCGTCCCTACACACACACACTTATATAATGGCAAACATTCATTTACACCCAGCGTGTGACTGTGAGCTGCATCCAAATCTTTAAATAACATCACAAATATCGAGTCGAGTCTTCAGCATCCCTCAACATCCCACTGGACCAAGATTTCCTAGCAAGAGCATGAAAACAAACAAACGCGGTCTATACAACGACTAGCTACATTTCCTGAGTCATACCGCTGCGGACAGCATGTTACAGAAGGAAAATCATGTGCATCGTTCATATACAAGCAGTCACACTCACCCAACAGATACAGAAGTTTTTCAGGCCACCCAGCATCATGTTCTGTCTATTGTTTTCATATTTTTGGTGTGTAATATGTATGAATATTCTCACCCTGTGTATTGTGTGTCATGTATATCTATTGTGTATCCCAATTCGCACTGTGTTCTCACTTTGCAAATGTGTATATTACATCATACGTGCACATACAGTACAGACCATAGATTAACAGAATATGCAGATACTGTAATTCCGCCTCAATGGCTGATTAATAGAATTGCTAGTTTTCCTTGATGACCAAAACTAAACTAAAATAAATTTTTACCTACTATAAGAGATCTATGAAAGCATACATAAAGGGATAGTGCATCCAAAAATAAGATTTAACTTGCAGAACACAGAAGATATTTTGAAGAACGTTGGTAAACCAACAACATTGGCCCCCATTGACTTCCATACATTCCTACCTTTCTCAAAATATCTTCCTTTAAGTTCCATACAGGTTAAGCAACGTCAGGGTAAATCATTTTTGATTTAGGGTGAACTATCCCTTTAACGAAGACAAACAAAAATACATCTTACATATCTCAAATGCTAAACAAAGACCATGAAGCACAGCTCGACTGTGAATCAAACCCTATAAATGATGAAAATTTCGCCGTCATCGTTGCATCACAGAGCAAAGTTGTACAAACTCCGCCCCTTCTCCAATCACCTGAGGAATGACAGATGACTGACAGCTGTCAAACGCAACGCGACCGACATGGAAACTGGTACAGTACTCACCTTTGACCCTCTCTCCACGGTTCAGCTGTATCTCTCCCTCCCCTTGCGGCGTATACGGTTTGACCACGATGAAGGTGCGACCCGGCACGGCGCTGTAGAGTTTCCGCTTGGGACCCCGGGCTCCTGAGAGTGTGCGCGAGGGCCCCGTCAGAGGAGGGCTGGGGTCTCGCTGGACCGTCCCCGGGCTGTAAACAAAAACATAGGTTACCGTGGTGATGCCCGGCAACTGGTAGCCAAATCCGGTGGTCACCGACATGGTCCCGTAAGCCCGTGAGAAGGCGGCGTGTGCGTGCGGCTCTCCTTCTCGATATTCCCAAACCGGCCAGGGCTGTCAGGTGCGAGCGGCTCGCTCCTCTCGTCCTACCCCTCTCTCCTCTGCTCCTCTCTCCTCTCTTTCCTCGGAGCGCTCCCCACCCTCCCCCTCACTCCCGTTAACGGCTGCCTGTCGCGAACGGCGCCGAGAACTCGGGCTGCACTCGCCGCGAGTGGGGCATGTTCACTCCCCGCGGCTCTCACACACACACGGACGCTGTGACGCGGCTGCGCTCATTCCCCGTCGCTGGGCTCGAGCGTTCCCGCCCTCCCTCTGAACATTCTATCCGTGCGCGGACAGTCGTCGTCGACGACGCGTGGGCGCCAGGGGTCCGGATTGATTAGCGTGTGTGTGGGGGGGGGTGGAGCACGACTCACCACACCCCCCTAAAACAGCCTCACACCAATATACGCACACACATTCTCCCAGTGCCGTAATCAACGGCCCCTCCCACTCCGTCTCACTCTCTGCCCTCTGAGTCCCCCCTCCCTTTCTCCTCTCTCTCTCTCTCTCTCTCTCTCTCTCCTGTCTCTCTCTCTCTCTCTGTCAGTTAGACAGCTTCTGAATGTTAATGCAGCTGCAGGCAGAGTGGCTGTTCCTCTCTCATTCATTTCAAGTTTTTGCCATTCACACTCTTATTCCACACACACACGTCCTCCGAAACAGTAATATCCCACAGAGCTCGCACTCACGTTTCCTCTTTTCAGTCCAGTGGGAACAAACGAGAAGACACACACACACTGTACATGAGAGCAGAACATCCACGCATGAATGAGATTGTTAACTTCTGTGTGTTCACATGTTCACAAAGCCAATTCACACTACCTAGAGAACATTTTGCAGTGTAACTAGTTACTAAGTAATTAGTTAGTGTAATTGAATTACTTTTCTCTTGAAAAAGTAAAGTAAGGGATTACTCGAATCTTTTCTGTTATTTAATTACAGTTACTTCTGATGTAATTGAACTAAATACTTTGTTGTTTGGTAACTGACATTCTTCAAAATCTCTTCTTTTGTGTTCTGCAGAAGAAAGAATACAGGTTTGATAAGACAAGAGGGTCAATGACAAGAGTGACTAATGACAGAATTTTACCAATTTACACTGGTACAGCATAAAAGGTACAGTATGACACAAAATATACTGTCATTTGGCATGATTGCAAATGTATTCCTAATGAATTCCCCTCTATCGTTGTATAGGCTAAAAAGATTTAAAAAGAGTCAAGAAATTATTTTACTATCAACATCAGTCACTACAAGCACACATACCCATTCGCACACTCTCTCCAGCTCTCACGCCGTCTTCATCCATTCCTTGCTCTAAACGTGGAGCTCAGTGATGGCTTTCCAATTATTGTAGCGGTAAAGAGCAGGACTGACTGCAGAATGTAAATGCAGTGTGACGAGAAAAAGAGACAGATTTCAGACCGCAGGAAACATGAAAGACCATAAAGAAAAGAAGGAGTGAAATGAAAACTGCCAGAGCGAGAGAGAGTTTCAGATATGATGACAGAGATGTGTAGAGAGAGAGAGAGAGGTTGGGAGTCACGGTTTCCTCTGACTCAGTATTGATCATTCACAGCCACCACAAGCCCATAATAAACAGCAGAGAAAATCATGGCCTGGCTCTGCAGTAATAGCACATTTCACACACATCAATCATCATAAAAACAGACATGCAGGGCCTCTGACAAGTGTTCGTTTTATTTAGCACATTTGTAAGACGATAGATTTAAGCGCCCTAGGAACAGCACTTCAGCGTCCGCAGATGACATTAACGGCGCGCTTCGCTCTGGCTGATCTGAGCACTGTGTTTAACTCTTCACATGCATGAGCAACTTCCAGATGCTAGATCTACTGTAGGCTGTGTACAAAAAAAACTAGAGAGCTGTTTACTACACTCTAAAAACAGACAACACGTGTTGTCCTTAACTGAACACATCTCTGTGTTATTTCTGGGACAACACATTTTCACACAAAATCAACACAAAATGTGTTAGCATAACAAAAACAGTGTGTTAATATTAACACATCCTTATTAAGAGCGTAGAAAACATTTTTGGGAATTGAAAATGCAAGATTTGAATGTGTATTGTCCTCGAAAAATGTCTTCCGATATGTCTATGAGACTCATATACAGCCGAGGAAAAAATAAAAGACCATTCCAAATTTTCATGTAATCTAAATTTCTAAATGTGTTGTGAGCGTTCCAGTCCAGTGTCTGTTAAATTTCAACAAAGTGACATGAAGTCATCCAACAGCAATGTGAAAGTCTGATAGCACGAAAAGACATATTGAAACACTAATAAAAGTCCAGGTTATCACGTGAAAAAATAATTACTAATAATATTACTCGTGTAATTGCTAAAAAGTGAATATGAACTTGTTTTCTTTGCCGTATTTGAGGTCTGAAAAAATACAGAGCATCTTTTCTGCTTTTTTCACCTGTTTTCATTTTCTGCAAATAAATGCAAATAGAAACAATATCATTATTTGAAATTTGGAAGAGGTATTGTTAGTAGTTCACAGAATGAAATAAAAATGATTATTTTACCTAAACATACCTATAAATAGTCAGTTCAGAAAAACTGAAAAGGTTTTTTAAAATGGATTTTTCTCTGTGGCTGTATGTTTAGTTCAAAAACGTTTTTTGAACATGATCTAATGATGTACACACGTGTGTACTGTGTGAAATGTGGCATCACTGCAGAGCCGGGCGATGATGTGATGTGATGTTTATCTCGGGCTTGTTGTGGCTCTGACTGATCAATACTTAGTCAAAGGAAATTTGGCAATTTCAAAATTTAAACACACACACACACATACACGATAAACACACAAAAAATATTTGAAGAACGTTGGTAACCAACCATCATGACCCTTGACTTCCATTGTATGAACACAAAACCTCAAAACTCTTTAAATATCTTCTTTTGTTTTCCACAGGAGTCATATACAGGTTTAGAACGAGATGAATTTTTATTTTTGGGAGAACTGTACCTTCCGGCAATTTGACTTGAAAAGCATATCTAAATGCCAATATTCTAAAGTCTGTAATCGTGTTTCTAAGATATTCCTGTATATACCAATTCAACCCTAATAAAACACACACGCACGGTAGACATACATGACCCCCTACAACTCACACCGTGACTCACACACGCCACCAGCTTCTTTCAATCGACCAGACTAAACCCCCTATGGCATAGAGTGTCTTGTTGAAGGGTGTAACAAAGTGATATATTGTCTTTGTACCTCCTCTCTCGAGCGTCCTCTGGGCTTCCTCCTTGGACACCAAATATACTTGGGTAACCCTGGCAACAGTCATCATGGAGAGATAAATTGAAAGCAACTGTCTTGATTCACCAGGTGCCAATGTCAACAATGAATCAGACGTCTCCTTCCACCCCCCCTCACTCCCCCCCCTCTCTCTCTCTCTCTCTCTCGGTAATAGCAGCTAGAGGGAAATGACTGATGGCTTGATCCAAAGTTTTAGACTAAGTGCGTTTTCACACCTGTGGATCGATTGCTTTGTTCCGAAACCGGGGGTTAAATCGCTACAATATTGAAATTTATTTTAGTTCGGTTCGCATTCACAAGGCAATATTTTCTAACGGACCAAACTTTGTTAATAAAAGTCCCGTGCGAGTAAACTCTCCTTCGATTGGTCAGAGTGCATTTGTTTATTTTCCGGCCGGTAACGCGAGTGATAATGAGCGTCAGCTGCGCGTTGTCTCGCGTCTCTCACGGCGGAGCTCGGGAAGCATAAAAGGAGGAGAAGGACGAGAGAGAACCAGGCCTGGATTTTATGTTATGTTTTATTGTGTTTGTGTGGCCGGCAGTCGACTGTGAGGGAGCTGTCAGCACTTTACTTTCGTTTTGTTTGTTCATTTGATTAAAAGTTTGGTTTAACGTTCGCCGGTTCCCGCCTCCTTCCTTACTTTGAACATTGTTACAGGGAGCCATTAGCAAAACAATTCCTTTTGCGTCACGCAACTTTACATAATTACCCATCGTACTTTGTGATACAGTCTGGTTCGTTGGTCCGTTGGGTCGGATGGCTTTCACACGTCTACCGAACCGCTCCAGAGTTCGTTTGCAATCGGGTCGAGACCACCTTGTTCAGGCGGTCTCGGAGCGATTGTTTTGGAGCGGATCCTAGCGCGATTGCCGTGTTCGCATATGCCTAAACGAATCGAACCAAGAGAGAAAACGCACCAGGTTCCGAAACAAACCCTTATGTGTGAAAACGCCCTAAGTCTGCCATGAGAAGACGCATTCAAAAGTTAAACTGATGCACATTAATTTCATTCAACTTCAATATATGACATGAGCTGTCATATGTAAACCAAATTACATCTGGATATTAATGGATTAAATCATGCAACGCTCTAATTCCAAATACATTAACCAGACAACTTGCCAGTTACTGCATTTCTTTTCATTCGATGTTTGGCGGGTATTCATTTTGGACCCTGTGTGCGACTGTCAGTATGCTATTCATATAACTGTGATGTTCAGTGCATGGCCATGACATACACAACCCAAATCAACAGAAACACTGTGTGTAGGTACAAATCTTTAACAGATCTTTGGAGCAGTGTGAAGTCCCTTCATGCTTCAAACGCTCCACCATCATCCCTGTACAGAAGAAACCCAAAATATCTGGACTTAATGACTACAGGCCTGTTGCTTTAACATCTGTGGTCATGAAGTCATTTGAGAGACTTGTACTGGCCCACCTGAAGGACATCACCAGACCACTTCTTGATCCCCTCCAGTTTGCTTACCGAGCAAACAGGTCTGTGGACGATGCAGTAAACATGGGACTGCATTACATCCTACAACACCTAGACAGACCAGGGACTTACGTCAGGATCCTGTTTGTAGACTTCAGCTCGGCCTTCAACACCATAATCCCAGACCTCCTCCTGCCCAAGCTTACCCAGCTCTCTGTGCCAACCTCTACCTGTCAGTGGATTATTAACTTCCTGTCGAACAGGCAGCAGCTAGTGAGGTTGGGAAAATTTAAATCCAGCACATGTACCATCAGCACCGGAGCTCCTCAAGGATGTGTTCTTTCTCCACTGCTATTTTCACTCTACACAAACGAATGCACCTCTACAGACCCTTCTGTCAAACTCCTGAAGTTTGCAGATGACACCACAGTCATTGGCCTTATTCAAGACGGTGATGAATCTGCCTACAGAAAGGAGGTTGCTCAGCTGGCTGCCTGGTGTAGTCAAAACAACCTAGAGCTGAATGCATTCAAGACAGTGGAGATGATAGTGGATTTCAGAAGGAACCCTCCATCACTTCCTCCCCTCACCATCCTGGACAGCACTGTGGATACTGTGGAGTCATTCAGGTTCCTGGGCTCCACCATCTCTCAGGACCTGAAGTGGGAGTCCCACATAGACTCCATTGTAAAGAAGGCCCAGCAGAGGTTATACTTCCTCCGTCAATTGAGGAAGTTCAACCTACCACAGGAGCTACTGACCCAGTTCTACTCAGTGGTCATCGAATCTGTTCTGTGCACTTCAATTACTGTTTGGTATGGCTCGGCCACCAAATCAGACCTACGAAGACTACAACGGACAGTTCGTAGTGCTGAGAAAATTATTGGTGCTCCTCTGCCCACACTTCAGGACCTGTACGATTCCAGAGTGAAAAACAGGGCAAGAAAAATCATCATTGACTCCACACACCCAGCACACAAACTCTTTGATCTGCTGCCCTCTGGCCGGCGCTTTAGAGCACCAAACACCAGGACTTCCAGACACAGAAGCAGCTTCTTCCCCCAGGCAATCTCCCTCCTAAACAGATAACTGCTCCTTAAGAGCAATATTCCACTTCCACTACTCCTATAGTGTGCACTATAGTGCCTTATTATATCTACATCTTATGTATACATGTATATAACACTACCTCTACTTACTAAATTATCCATTTGCACAAGTGTACATACAATCTGTTAATATGTTTATTCTACTATATACTACCCTGTACAATGTCTCTTATATGTTATTATCCCCCATTTTCTGTAAAATAAAGACTATTTTATATATGCACAATTTAGAATCTTTTAGACTGTAAATCGTATTATATTGTATTGTCATTGTATTGTCATTGTGTTGAATGTCTGTACTAGAAGCTTCCAACACCAAAGAAAATTCCTTGTGTGTGCAAGCACACTTGGCAATAAAGCTCTTCTGATTCTGATTCTGAAACGCTTCAGTACAGGTACAGGTTTATAAGCAGCGGAGACTGCAGACCGGAGTAATTAAGGTGAGATGATTCGCATTGCCGGAGGGGAATCTATTTTTGTATCTGTGTGACAGCTTCCTTACTGTAGCACACAGTACTACTAAGGTCACAATAAAGAAATGATAATGTCACTGTCTCTGCTATGCCACTACAACAGCTCCAATGTGACTTTTCTCCATTTTTAGCCCAGCTTTGACATCAGAAGTATAGCGGCAGCATCAGACAAAGCGTTTCCTGTGAAGTGTCAGCTAGCTTCTGTCTTCCCTTGACAACAGCATTGACAGTGAAAAAAGGTGTATTTGGAGAAAAAAATGACCCCTGGATATCCCACGATATGTGTTATCTTGAAAGGCAAAAATGATGCTTGGACCCATCAGTACACAAGAGACTATGACAGAATAAAGCTTTGGAATCAATTATCATCATCCAAACCGATATTTGCATAAGCGCACCATGGTAAAATGGTCTCTGTGGACAGACTAAGATGAAAGAATAAAATGAGGTATGCCATATCTCTCTTAGCATCTCTCTATCTCACACCTTCTAGGGGTTAATTGAGTGTAATAGAGCGAGTGTGAAGCTTCTACATCTATAGAGAATAAACGTGTGTGTGTTTACTGGGTCATTCAATCCTCCCAGCAATTTCTGAGACTGCAATCAACTAAAATGACTTCTTTCTCTCAGTTTTTCTCTATTGCTTGCCTTTTTTCTTTTCTTTTTCATTCCTTTAGATGTTTTTGCAATGACAAAGGCAATTGGTTTCAACTGTGCTATCAGAGGAAGAACTGTAAGACAAGAACATGTCCAGGTCATACTGCAAAACCAAAAGAAAAAAGAAAAGATACTCATTCATATTCAAGGAAAACGCCCATTTTGAGATCATTAAGATATTTTTTCATGACAAACTCATTCACGTTTCATTGCTTTTATTTTATGATTCAAATAATAACTCTTAACTCTTAAAGTGATAGTTCACCCAAAAATTTAAATTCTGTCATCTTTTGCTCACCCTTATGTCATTTCATACCTGTATAAATTACTTTGTTCTGATGAACACAGAGAAAGATATTTGGAAGATTGTTAGCAATTTTCAGTTCTGTGACATCATTGACTGCCATAGTAGGAAAAATTAAATGGTAGTCAAAGGTGCCCCAGAACTGGTTGTGTTCCTAAATTCTTCATAATATCTCATTTTGTGTTCAACAGAACAACAAAATATACAATATTATTTTCCTACTATAATAGTGGATGATGTCACAGAACTGAAAATTTCTAACATTCTTACAAATATCTTTCTATGTGTTTAACGGAAGAAAGAATTATATATAGGTTTGAAACAACCTAAGGATGAGTAAATGATAACAGAATTTATATTTTTTGGGTGAACTATCCCTTTAATAGCCTAATAAAGGCTTACATTGTCTTTATATATTTTTTATTTATTTTATTTCATAACAAATACATCATAACAATTTTCATAACAAATACATCATGCTTGTAGCATTATTGTTATTTTAAAGTTCAAATAAAATTACAATGCAGAAGGTGTTATAGTTATTTTATTTTATTATAATTTAATTATTTTTAAATAATTTAATTAATTTAGTTTATTAAAATAAATATGTATATTATTCATAACATTATTTATAATACGAATAATATTATTTAAACACATATCATTTCATTTTAACCAAAAAATGTTATAAAACTTAGATATATATATATTTGAATTATATTATAGAATTGTTATTATAATTAGCAAAAATTAAAGGATTATAAAATTATTTTTATAACACTATTCAGAGTCACAAAAGAAAATGTGCTTAATTTTCATGAAAATAATGTCACAATTTAAATAAATGAATATACAAATAAAATATATGTTTCACTTTTATGCAAAATACCTGTATATTTCATATTTCTATATTTTGATTTTGGTGTGATCCAGACATATTACTGACAACTTCTGTGAGATGCACCGATATGGGCAAAGCTTGAGAGGTAAAGACAAGCTAGAAATGGAACTAACTAAAAATTCCAATAAAGGTCGAGACTACAATAAGCCAATGAGAGTTTGAGAAAGAGAGAGAGAAGATAATATTGACCTCAGCGCCACATCTGCCAACAACCAATAGAAAATCAGCAGCTTAACTCGTTCAATCTTAGAACTTCATTCCATTGGTGAGTGTCAAGGGAGTGGCAGGTCTGGATGTCCTTAGGGTGGAATCCATCACGGAAAGCTTTCCACCGAGAGAGAGGTGCTTCAGAGTGACATCTCATTTACCTGCCCTTGCACAAACAAAATGGATTCCCTTTTTTCATCAATAAATCACTTAATGCCCTTCCTTCACTCTCTAAACGGAACTCATAAATCGGGAAAATAATGAAACAGTAGAAATGAGGTAAGATCTACATTTTGGTCTCTTGGCTGGAAGTAAGACACATTAATGATGAGTGATGATTTTTCTGGAGACTTCAGTCACAACGGCCTACTTTAACACATTTAAAATCATATTTTATCTGATCGTTTTCACAAGAAGCCTTCAGTTATCTTCCAGTTTACAAAAATGAAAATACCAAATTAACAGCCAACATCTCATTAACCAATTAAATGCTGTACAACTAACAAGTAGATTCCGTGACACCACCAGTGCTGTTAGTCATTACCACTCATGTTTGCCCTCCTTGCCATTTGGTTCTCTTTTTCTCTTGCCCTCTGAACACTCGGTGACCTGTGCGCTCTGAATCCACTTAGAGAATGTTTGGAACAACGTGTCACGGCCTCACATCTGATGCTGAACAAGTAGTAGCCGTCCGGTGCTGATCACATAACTACAGCACTAATTACACACTCTCCTGGTCACCACGGTAACCTCAGGGCGTGACAGGTGGACACAGCTAGAAGAACGACAATGACCAAAGAGAGCGAGCAAGAGAGAGATAGAGCGAGAGAGAGAGAAGGGATAACTGTAGAAGAATTGACCCCAAGGACAGAAGCTCTGGCTTAATTCCTGTTTGCGTCATCAAATTCTGCATATTTATAACAAACACAGCTACACGCATAAAGCACACACTTACACAAACACAGGTGTCAGTGCGTCTGATTATTAGGGGACCAGGATGTCAGGAGATACTGACAGATGGACAACTAGGACAAAACACAGCAAATGCACCTCAGGACCACCACGAGAAAGAAGAAGAGTGACACAGACCCTCAAGTGTTGTTTGGAAAATATAAACACTATACCTGCTGGTTAAATTACCCAAAGTCCTGTTTCCAATTTATCAAACTAAGTGAACTAATGAAAAAGTTAAACTATATCAAAATTAGACATTTTTATCATGTCCATCATACTGCAATATGGTTCCAGGGTGATTTGTGGGTAATTGAAATGCACAAGTTCGCTCATTTTATCATTTCATCTCCCCATCACATCATTTTAAGCACCAGAAGCAAACTCAAAACACAAAGTTTTTCTTTAAAGTAGACACAAAAGTTTCTAAGATGGTGGTTCTTAAATGGTTTTGCTTCATGACCCTGCATTTACATTGGACATCGATTAGAGAGCCAGCACAGCACCAAATGTCAAATGTACCCGTGTCGTATTTCTTTTATCATCTTGTCATCTTTTGATGGCAACTAAAAAAATCACGGGAGCATTTTATGCACGACGCTATTAGAACAGCTATATTTTGGGTCATCACCTACATTACCAGTGAAGAACGTAATTCAGGTAATGCATAAAAGTTTTAAAGGAATAGTTAATCCAAAAATGAAACAAAAATGAAACTTTTGTTTATGCAAGAACCAATGGGATTCAAAGTTGTCAGTGTGAGCTTGGATCTGCTTGTTTACATTTTATTCCAAAACTGTATAAATAAGCTAAAAAACATATCATTTTCTCACATGCTGTAACATTTGACTTCACAAGCCATTTAATAACCAACTGGAGTCATTTGGATTACTCGAATAAATGATGTATGTCCTCTTTGAAGCTTCAACAAAGAGTCCTACAGTATATACGGTAACATGACAAATATTCATTTGTGTTGAACTAAATAAGAAAGTTATACAACAGTATATGTTGGCAGGAGGGTAAGTAAGTTATGAGACATTTTTTACATTTTGGTGAACTATATCTTTAAATAGACGGTTTCAGCGGCAACAACATAAACAAACATTTTGTGGCCCAAACTTAACTTCCGGTTCACCGCCACAAAGAAAAACTGTTGAGTAGTTATAATTTAATTTAATACAGTTAATATAAAACAAAATATAAAAATTAATTAAATTAAAAATAAATTGTTCAATTATTAGCCACTAGCTAGACCGATAAAACAAACAGGAAGTAAACTTCAGGCACGTGCATCCGTTTAAACCGTCTATAAAAGTGGACTACTGTTTGCTATGCGATGTGCGGTGCATAATAAACACGAGCCGGTATATTTCAGAAGAGCGTTTTAGACAGCAGAAAAATTGCACCTGCTATACAAGACAGCACAGTTATTAACAGTCTACCCTCTGTCTCCAGTGTCAAAAATGAGCTGATTACTGCTGTAACACAACCACAAAACACCCACTGCCCACAAACCTCTTCTGTAAAATATTATTTACATCAGAAACAACACTAAGAGATTGAATCGCACATTAAACCACGTGAATGTGGTTGTTTTTGTGTATTTTGAAGGGACACGCCATTATAAAGTGCTACGTCTAGCTATCTCTTAAAACCTGTCAATCTTCTCCCTGCGGTAAATGCACAATATGAGATTCAGAGCAATATTGAGATGAAATTCAATAAGGCCTGTTTGAGATCCAGGCAGGCCACAGTCGATTCCTGTTGTCTGGGCTCTGTGGCGGTGAAAGAAAGAAAAGCTTCTCATCTGAATATATATTAAACATTTGAAAAGCAGCAGCGATGTTTAAATGTGCCTTAAAGGATGCGGTCATAGTGTGGCATTATTATTTGAGATGTGCAGAGGGATCTGAATGTTTCAATCTGGAAATCTGGAGAACTTTGGGATGCTCACCTGAGGCATCCACGACTGTGGGAGTGGGTGAGGGGGGCGTGCCAGCGTACCCCATGCGTGCCGGACTCCACCCCGATGCGCTGGAGGGAGGGCGAGCGAGAGTGCGAGGAGAGAGAGCTGGCCGTGCTATGCAGGCTGCCGTCGGCCGCCGCCTCGATCCCGGTGTGCGCGAGAGGCGGCAGGCTCCTCAGAGACGGCACGGGAGAGTGGGCGGGGCCGACATCGGCAACGTTGTTCAGATTGTTGTCGGAGGCGGAGCGAGGCAGCAGGCGTGATGATGTCAGAGTCTCGCCTCCGGTCACACGCCGGCGATTTGTGTAGGAGGGCGTTTCCCTGAAAGGCACTGGAAATAAGGACAGCAGGTGTCAACAAAAGGGCACAATGAACAAGAGAGCCGTGTGTGACTAAGTGTCAGGTAGAATTAGCATAATTTGTAAATGAAGGGTACAGAAATCTCATTGGGCATTCAGAGAGGTAAACAAAAGTCGGACTTGAATTACAAAGCGCCTCATCTATAATTCATTATCAAAACACACTCCTCTTGACCGCAGAAACACCGGCCGGTTGCTTGAGACGTCAGCTGTCACATCTAAATAGATGCTCGTGTACATTGCCATTAAACCTCTCTGTTAGGATGCTCGATGATTTTTTATTTGACATGTTGATGTTTATCATCATGAAAGAGGAAGTTTTGGTAACACATAGTCTGTACAATGAAAGATGAATCATCAAAATGTTTGGTTTGTTTTCTCGGAAATTGCAATGCACATATTTGCTTAAAATAAAGGTTCGGGAGAACATGGGTATAAAAATGTCCTCCCAATTTCACATACAATAGTGCCAAAGAAAAAGGATGTCCGGAGGGCATTTTTGCACAATATTTGCCTATACTGACCCCTCAGGCTCAATTACACCATCAAAATATGAGCAGCAGTCACTCTTCTGGATTTGTGCATGTCTTTTTTGCCAAGCGTCTACGTTTTTTTTTCAAAGTTGGACATGACTTTTGGCCTCTACTGGACGAAATACCAGATTCTTATGACACTTAAAGGGACAGGTCATCATTTACTCACCCTCAAGTTGTTCCAAATCTGTTTAAATTTCTTTGATCTGTTGAACACAACAGAAGAGATTTTGAAGAATGTAGGAAAGCAAACAGTTCTAGGGCACTTTTGACTACCATTGTAAGTTTTTCTACTATTGTAGGCAATGGCGGCCAAGAACTGTTTGGTTATAAGCCTTCTTCCAAATATCTTTCTCTGTGTTCATCAGAACAAAGAAATTTAAACAGATTTGGAACAACTCGAGGGTGAGTAAATGAAGACAGAATTTTTATTTTCGGGTGAACTGGCCCTTTAAATAACAAAAACCCAACAAACGTTCTCAAAAATGACACATACGTTTATATGTTTAAATGAGCTCACATTCCCTTTCAAAGTGAAACAATTTGTACAAACCATCAACACTAGATGGCAATATCTCGCCTCCCCTGAATGCAGATAAAACTACAGTATGTCCCACTACTGTTTCAAAGCCTTAATGCCTTTAAAAATGCATGACGCAATGCCTATCAGGGTCAAAAGAGTTGACATGACTCAATGCTACCCATATTTAATGACAGGGAGACGAGCAGATTAAAAGAGCACTGTCATTCTGACATATGGCAAGGTGTCAGTCTCATAGCCGATTCTCTCTAATCTCTAATGTAAATTAAGTATTGATCAAACCGCTGTACAGAAAATCCACCTGTCACCTGATCAGATACTGACAGCTCTTAGCCAATCAGAAAACAGGAACAGCATACTGTTCATCAGACAACGGCTAGAAACTTGTTTAGACACAAAAATATTAACAGGCATAATGACTTTTACATGTGACATCGGGGTTTCAACAATTTATTTTTAAGCTTTGTGTTAAGTCAACATCGATCAAGGTTGTACTTTTTTCTACTTCCTATTATTCAAATCTGTCTTACTTGGAGGCTAAGGTTTCAATAGTTCCACATTAAAGGGATAGTTCATCCAAAAATGAAATTTACTCACCCTCAGGTTGTTTCAAACCGGTATACATTTCTTTGTTCCGATGAACACAGAGAAAGATATTTGGAAGAATGTTAGCAATTTTCAGTTCTGGGACATCATCCACTACCATAGTAGGAAAAAAAATATTGTATTTTTTATTCTGTTGAACACATAATGAGACATTTTGAAGAATTTAGGAAAACAAAGAGTTCTTGGGCACCTTTGACTACCATTTAATTCCTCCTACTATGGTAGTCAATGATGTCCTGGAACTGAAAATGACCAACATTCTTCCAAATATCTTTCTTTGTGTTCATTGGAACAATGTAATTTATACAGGTATGAAATTACATGAGCGTGAGTGAATGATGACAGCATTTTCTTTTTTGGATGAACTATCCCTTTAACAGTAAAAAGTCAAATAAATGGTTCTGTTTGTTTGGGCGGTGTAAATACTGGGCTCTGTGGTCCAGTTGTCTGCTTGCTTAAATCTCGCTCTTCTGCCCATCCATTAAAAACAAAAAGGCCAACTGTCCAATCCCATACGGTGCCACTCTTTTTTCCCTCTCAATGACTTGTGGGAAGCAAATGAGAGCAAGGAGAAAGAACCAAAAATAGAGGCACACATAATGACTAAAGAAAAAGTGTGAGAATGTCCATTTCTCGTTTCATGAACGGCGTGTTGCAATGCTGGTCTTGTTTCTTTGTGTGTTTCATCCTTCATCGAGGTCACACCGTTCTGATGAGATACCGGAGCCTGTGGCTACACTACCATTGGCTGAAATCAAACTCCCAACACCTGCTGAGCCTCTGGGATTAACCTGGATCCGTCGCCATGACAACGGTACTCCACGCTAACGGGTACGATCCATTACAGTGGCCCAACAACCAATTCTCCACCAGAACGGCGCGTGGAATGAGCCGTCGACGCAAGCGAGAGGAGTGATGAGTGACTCTCATTCCGCCACATTCGTGGCAGACTCGCACACGGACGCAAAAATGACCGCCATCGTTTCTGGTGGCCGTCGTGCTTGGTTGCAGGAATTCGTTAACACGGGGAATCGTTTTGGCTTGCTAAATTCTGTAAAGTCAGGTATATGAGCCACTTACCAACATCTGATGCTTTGTGAGTCTTTATAATTTCTGCCAAGTCAAAATTTCCAGCTATTATAGCCACCTACCGAGAGAGAAAGAACAGAAGAAAAATCTGTTATTTGCCTCCCATCTCCAGACAAACACGAAACCAGAGTCACAGATTTATAATACTGTCTGCGGTTTATACTAAGAGTTTATGTAAGAAAAATCAAAGCATACAATATGTAAGGGAGAATGGCCGGTCAGCCGGTCATTAAATCCAGACACGGTCATAGGGTTTCGTATCACCTTGAAGAAGTTTGCTTTGTGATAATGACCGTCTGTATGAACATATTTCGCACATTATTATGTGGCTTGTTTGGATGGATCTTTACTACACCATCGTTCAAATGTTAATACAATACTGTCTACTGTCAATACTGTCCCGTTGCCATATTAAATGACCATATTTTGCATAAATGTTCCCATATGAAAATGAACTACGATTTAACAATAGTAACCATTGTATTTAAAATAAAACCACATAGGAATCATTGTTTTGCTATAATAACCGGTCTTTAAGCATGGTATTTGTAGTAAAATGGTTTTTAAAATGTTAAGCAAATAGTGCCCCAATACTGATGGTTAATATTCATAACGCTCTTAATGTGTGTAAATGTGGGGACTAATGAAGTATTCCACACTAAAAGCTGAATCAAAGCAGATGTCTAATGGTTTCTATGCTGGTTTATGCAGCGGCACCAACTTAAAATAACTTTGATCTGTGTAGGAAATCTATGTCAAGTTAAACTGTGGAGAAAGACATCCAAAAAGCTGTTGCTCTCATACAGTATTTCAATTCAGGACTAAAATCTGTCAAAAACGTATTATGAATTATGTTTTACTAGCTTAAATGGCACAAAACCCCTTTAAAGGTCAGCTAATGTGCATGCTTGTTCTAGAAAAACATGAGGTGATTGGCTTGTCCAACTGTAGATGCATCATACTGTAGGTAAGTAGTGATATTTATACACAAATGGTTCTTTCCACCCTTATAATCTGTCAATCTGCTGTTAGCATGTCCACATGAAAATAAAAACAAACACTTAAAAACACATGGTCTGTTGCCCCAAAGCTTTAGGAATTGGCTGATACGTGTGAGAAATTGTTGCTATGCGGTAAAATTTAAAAACATTTTTTACTTGAAAAGCAAGTTTGCATGTAAATTGGGGAGTGTAAACTAGTCTTATCCTTTCTGAGGGCAGGATTTGTTTTTGAGGTAAAATAATTGGGGAAGCCTCTGACTTTGTTCAAACAAGGGCTGAACTCCAATTTACATAACATCCCAACTATACAAGCACGCAGGATCGTCGTGTACCAAATTACCAAATTAGAATGTCAAAGGTACCGATTTTACGGTAGTATGTATTACAAAACGGCCCAATCAAAAAGCAAAGTATGCACTTATAATGCAAAGTACAAGTACACAAGTTGGGATGAAGAGTCCTTGATGACATCAGAGCCCCAGAGCAAACTTAAGCGATGCCACATTTGCATTGTTTGCAGTCTGGAACCGTGATTGCTCTTTGCCACGAGCAAAAGAAAGTTGCTGTAAACGTGAGTGTGACTTAAATAAGACTGAGCTCCATTGATTCTTCCGCAGTGTTTGATCTTCGAGAAAGCCAGAGGTCTTGTGCTCTTACCTGGAAGGCAGATTGGCTGTTGTAGTTCTTTATCTCTTTATTCGCCCCTCTGAACAGCAACACTCTTGCACAGCTATCCTAGAGAGAGAAAGCATTCCTTACACGCATTTGTAACTAGTAGAGCTAGTAAAGAAGGTTTTGGTAAGGTGTGCGTGTGCGTGTGTGTGTGTGTGCGTGTGTGTGTGTGTGTGTGTGTGTGTGTGTGTGTGCGTGTGTGTGTGTGCGTGTTACAACAACATAAATGACCAAACTGGTGTTCCGATGGGACCAATTAGCTCACCAGCTTACATGCAAGTCTGAAACCAGACAGAAAAACAGAGAGAGAGAGAGAGAGAGAGAGACTAGCACGGTGCAGCTCTAATGGCAGTGTCTCTCTACAGGCACCTGAGACTGAGCGTTTAGAAGGTCAGAACAGTATCTGGCTATCTCTCTTTCTCCTTAGACAGATTTGACAGCCCAAACACACACACACACACTTGTAGTGTAATCTTTATAACACCGGCATGACTCAGCTGGGACCGCTGTCCTACTTTTCTCACAGTGGTGTGTACTGAAACATCACAGCGTCTCTTGGCCCACTAACACACCTTTTGTGGAACCAGTCTGCTAACATTTAATTACATCTCTCTCTCTCTCTCTCTCTCTCTAGTTTTTAACTTAATTAATTATTATTTATCTACATAGTTAATCAATCCAATGTGATGACTGAACCAGAAACAATATCAGCTGCAATTGTGTTAGTGGCACGGCCTTTTGGGAGACCTAGCCAAGGGTGGACAGAGAGGAACGGCGTAGGCTACTCTGTTTAGTAATGAATAAATACTATGGGTAGTATGATACAATGTTATCAAACAAATCCACTACATCATACAGGCGACAGAGTATTGCCCTGTGTGTGTTTAACGTTATGGCTCTGTGCAAAAATCAATACGTAATTTCGACTACAGGCTGAATTAACAGAGCCACGATTGAGCTTCCACGTCAAACTCTTCTATATCTCGAGCATCCGCGCTATCGATCTGTTCAAAGGACACATAAACGTTTACAAAGTATACTGTATAAACGCTGATGCCAAGCAACATAACACGGTCAAAAACAGAAGAGTTATCAGTACCACACCTGATTCTGAAGAAACGGCCATATAAACACATCCATGATACAGTAAATGTGGCCTTGCATGCCTAAGTGATGCCAGTCTGCTGGACTGCACAGTGACATGTGACATCTAGTGGTGAAACCCTATAAGAACAGATCGTGACTATCAATCTAAAATCCGGTTCACTTTGCAGTTGAATCTGTCTGGGAAACCAGCCACCTAGACGGAAAAAATACTGAATGAGGGATGAGTTTTATGTGCCGGGGAAATTGTAAATGAATAATACCACAATATCATATCAGCATGCATAAAAGACATGCATCATTTCATAATAGCACAATAGTGATTGTAAATGAATTTTTACAAATCTGAACCACACATAAATCCCATCAGATGGTTTTTATTTCTGTTCCTATGAACCCGCCATCATGTTCACATCAGGCGGTCTTTTCTTTCTCTTTCACCTTCTCCTCAACGTTTTGTCACTACTTCACACCTTATCACACACACTCTCTCTCTCTCCATCACAGCTCAGATGGTTTTCTTTCAGTAACGTGTCCTCACAGAGTCTCTTTCTGGAATCGATCCACTCTAATATCTCCTCTGAGCCCCGCTAAACATCTACAGAGAGTCCTTAAAGCTCAATATCACAGCTGAGCACAGACACACACATTTACTAACATCTGAAGGATTAGTATCAAAGACACGGAACCGCGTACATTGAAGGAAAAAAATACAATTTTGGACTATTTCAAGGTGGAAAATTGGACCATCTAGGTAAACTCGATATACAAAATACTGTATTCTTTGGACTATTTTCAAATCGTTCTGGGATAACATGGTTCATGGTTTTGCACTAACCTGTCAAGTTTGTGTAACTACTCAAGCAAAACTGAACTACATACCAACCTTAACCCTAAAATACAACCTTTGGTGTTTTGAGAGGTAAATAAAAACATCATTTGTCATGTTATGCCCCCTTTCCCATCTGAGGACATCCAAAGTGGTTGTGACGGATGTAGCTAACGTCTTTTAGCCATCTGTCGTTTTTTAGCCATCAGATCAGAAAGACACGCACGGTCCTTTGCTGTAGTGTCGTGTTTTCTCCTTGTCTCAGCAGATCTTTCTACTACGCTGTCTGAAAGAATTGTCGTGTACAGTGTGTTTTTGTGTCACCACTGAGATCGGAGGGGTTCAACAAACATGTAACCAAACCTCGAGAAATTAAATGACACAATATTACAAACCTAGACACAATGTGCACCTCTTCATATGACAAAAGACAACCAAAGAAAAACAACACTTAACACAACTATAGGATGGGATGGTCAGGTGGTATAGGTTTGCTTAGGAAGAAACAAGACCACTCATTCATTCAAGACATAATTGTCAGTCTTACATCTCTTCTGCGATAGCATTGTAGGTCAACAGCTTTTAAATCATCATGCTCAATGTTCAAAGATCGCGTTTTGGTTTTGGATGTTCATATAAATTTCACTTGGCTTAAAAAAACTGTGTGCACATGATGTTCTCGTGTTCTTATGTTTGTGTTGTTATTGATCTGTTTGCAACTGACTTCACCAAGACTGGATTCTACATTAGTGAGGGTCAGCTGCAGTTTAATCTTATTACACTGACCTGAATAAAGATAAACAGAAACACTATAACACGAGTTTACCTTGTTAACTGAGTACATACCATAGTCTGTCTGTCTGTCTGTCTGTCTGTCTGTCGATCGATCGATTCACGCAGCACAGAGAGAAAGGGTTGCTTTCAGTTTTCCTAAAGTCATTCTGATCTTTTCTTCGTTGTGGTCATTTGTGCGTGTGTTTTGTGAGTGCCATTAAAGGGGTCATATGACACGGCTAAAACGAATATTATCGTTTGTTTTAGATGTAATGCAATGTGTATACACGATTTAAGGTTCAAAAACGCTGTATTTTCCACATACTCTCTGAAACGTGCAGATTCTTTACAAAGCTCATGGCTCTGAAAAGCGAGGTGTGCTATGATTGGCCAGTTAACCAGTGCGCAGTGATTGGTGGAATACTGCAAGCGTGTGAGGGAAATGTAACGCCTCTTACCATATTTGGAACATCAGGTTCCAAAGCAATTGTACTGACAGGCGGTCTTAGTCAACTCATACCACGAACTGATGTAGATTTGTGGGGGTGTGGTTACACGAGGCGTTTCAGACAGGTCCGGGTGAGCATTCACTTTTAGATAGAATGAATCTTTTGTTCAGACACTTTAATTTGGGCAATTTCACGTGTCTAATACATGCATGGGCAACTTATAACACACCAAAGACACAGAAAAACACGTATTCGCGCCATATGACCCCTTTAATACTTCACCAGAGCAGAATTAAAATGCATAAGCGACACATATCTGAGGATTACATCACTTTCTGTGACTGCGTGAACATCCGACCTTGCTGCTTTGTTTTGTTAACTCTGAAGCTGACAATAACTGTACATGTTAGAAATGACTAGTGTTAGTTTGCATCCGGATGTTTTTTGTCTGGTTGAAGAGGGTGCGGATATGACAGTACGGTCGTGTGTCCTTGTGGGTACAGCCAGCTAAGATGTGTGTTACCTGGTTGTAGAGAGCACACACGTGCAGGGCAGTGTTTCCGGAAGCGTTTTGAGCGCTCATATCTGCTCCATAGAACAGCAGGTGTTCCAGATGCTGCACATGTCCATGACGACAAGCCTGATCACGGACACACACATAAAAACTTTGCATTAATGTCACTGGTTTTATTTTTTCCTTCACAATCAATTTGTAATCATCTCTCTCTCTCACACACACACATTCTAACGTTCTCGGTTTTTGAAATGAGAAAGAGCTGAATTGTTTGTCTTTGTTTGGTGTTATCAATGTCACTTTCCTTTCCACCATAATTCAAAACATGTCCTCTCTGCATACTAATGTGTGCAGGATGGAGAAAAACGGTTTGAAGCTGTCTGTCTGAAAGAGCGAGAGAGCGAGAAAGATGCATATACCCATACTTCTTATTGTGGACCATGTGAACGTGTGCGTTGTATTTTTTCCATGAAAGAAAAGTGAAAAGTTGCAGATAATATGACCGAGATGAGATGTCTTAGAAGGCACCGTAGTGTATGTTCGAAAAGGGTTGTTACATTTAAAACTTTAAATGAGAGAAAGGACATAAAGTGTTATGTTCTCATTAAGTCCAACACGTACACACACACACACACACACACACACACACACACACACACACACACAACCGACAGATGTGAAAGAATGATTACAACATACACAGACAGGGTTGCCATAGGTTCTCTTCAGATAGAGGTCTGCTCAGACAGATGGATGAGAACATTAGAGAAAGGGAAACACACACACACAAAAGCCGTACAAACTGCTCTCTCTCTGCCATACTGTAAAATGTTTGTGTGTGTGTGTATGTTTGTCGGGTATTGGTGACAAAGTTTAATAACATGTCTGTCACATTTTTTGCCCTGATCTCATTCTGAGAATGAGCCGCAGGTTATACACTGTAAACATACAGCAGCAGTACAGCTGTGTATAAACACACACACACACACACACACACACACACACACACACACACGCACACACACACACACACACACACACACACACACGCACACACTCCTATCTGACCAATCAGCTCCATCCTCCCTCAGGGCATCTTTGCCTCCATCCATCCATCATGTTCCAGATGTCACACACTCTCTCTCAGCTGTTTTTCATAACCAGAACAGATAACGTAATCTCTCCTCTTTCCTCTGTCTCTCGCGGAGCAGGGACAAAAGAAACTACATTTGCATTTCAAGAACAGAATTTCATGCTTGCAGGGCGACAAAGGAATACTTTTAAAGTTTCTGATAAAACGATTTAGAAAAGTTGGGAAAAGCCTGCAGCATCAGTGACAGACAGAAAGGGACCATTTGGCCCTGGCAGTCCGATTTTTAATTGCCAGATATGCCAAATAGGACTAATATTTTGATAACTGACTAACATTTTTTTATAATGATTGGTTAAGCGTTTGTACAATTGAAGCCACAAATCAATAGCTTTTAATTATGAGTGACAGTAAGTGTTGATGATGCAATAAAGTTGAGCATTGATGTACTAAAACGACGGCCAATGACTGTGAGAGGCGATGAAACCTTGGCAGTTTCTCAATTCTAAGAACGCAAAGAACGGACTTGTGTTCTCACGTAGGCAGCCTCGGAAGAACGAACTTGGATGTTGATATCAAGAACACATGCGGGTACTTTCATGCGTTCTCTTTTCTTGTGTCATTGAGTATTGGAACCGGACGGTAATTGATGGAGAAGAGCGAGAACACGAGGACACAAGACCGAACACAAAATAGATCAAACCCCATCAGTGTAAATAAACCATAGTCAAAAACAGAAACGCATAAGGAATTTCAACACAGCAAGCGATGAAACAAATTTTGTTCACATCTGTGTAAGATAAAAACACATTTGAAAAGTTCCTCTCTTCTCTGTCGTTCTCTTCCTCTCTTTCACCCTTTTCAAACAGCTGAAAAGGTTAGATGTCACCAATGCAAATGTCACGCAGGGGCTACTTACTGAGAGAAATACTTAAAGTGTGTGTGCGTGTGACCTCCGAAACACAATCAGAGACAGAAAAGGGTCTGTGGAACAGGATGCAATTGTCCACGGGGTCAAAATCAAATCAAATCAAATCAAAGGGCCATAATAAACACTTTTTTTGCCATTGTATTTTTCGCTGAAGTCCCCTTTGTAAGTCAAGGTTTCTAGCACAAAAAAGCCCTTATATCATTTTTAGGGCCGTTTTTCAGCGTGTTTTTGACCCGTTCAACTTAACAGGCTGTTGTTGCTACTGTACCTTTAAAATCAACATGAAAACAAAACATTTAGAGCACCTGACCTATTTAAGTCCATATTTCACATCCCTTGTCTTATTGTGCCTAATTCATCCGTGCACGTTATTCAGAAGAAAAAAACTATCTTTACAATCTTTCATTAAAATGTAATAACTGGCTTCACCCCAGAAACAACTTTCTTTGTCTGCCAAGAGTATATAAGCCCTGTTTTCTTTTTCAAGTCTGGGTCCATTTTGGCACTGAAACTCCACTTCTTTCATTGTTTTTCTTTTTTAAACATACGGTTTTGTTCTGAATGACATCACATTACAGAAGTACCACTAATGGCATTCCCGTTCACAGATTTTATATATGTATGTGTTATGATTGGCTATTCTATGTACAGACAAAATTCTGACAGTCATTCGTCAGGTAGTTATTGTACACTGAATGAGAATCATGTAGAGAATATGTGGGGATCTTTTGGAAAAAAATGAAAGTATTATTTGATTGTGAAATATCTTGCATTGTAATTAAACTCATTTTGTCTATTGTGTGTTACCTGGTGTATCTCCTGCCAGCCGTTCTCGTCCATACAGCCCACCTGAGCGTGGTCATGCAGCAGGAGCTCACAGCAGTACGGGTCGCCCCCCACCATAGAGCTGTGATACAGAGGAGTAAGACCACGACTGTCTTTGTAGTCCGGAGACGCACCTAGATCCAGCAGCGTCTGCACACAAATACACATGGACACACATTTAAAAAACGAGTCAATGTATTTATGTAATTTTTTTTTCTTCATTTTTTTCATATAGTATAACTCTTCTAATGTGTATATACCAATATATTTTAATATACATCTTCTAATAGTACACAGTTAACCTAATATACACCCGTTAAAAAAATAAGAGACCATTTCAAATTTTATTTTGATAAGCTTTCTAGATGTATTGTGGTCATTTCAGTCCAGTATCTGTTGAATTTCAACTAAATCAAACGTCAGAAGTCATCCAACAGCAATGTGAAAGACTGACAGCATGACACATGAAAACCGTGATAAAGATTGAGGTTATTACATAAAAATATATATTTTGAACCTTTCCTACAATGTACAAATATTACTGTTACAGTAAAAAAATACAGAGCATCTTTTCTGTTATTTTCCCCTGGTTTTCCAGTTTTCATTTTTTGCAAATACTGCAAATAGAAACGATATTTTTATTTGAAATTCGGGAGAAATATTGTTAGTATTTCACAGAATGAAACAAAAAAGGATCATTTTACCTAAACACATGACTATAAATAGTAAATTGAGAAAAACTGAAAAGAATTTTGAAATGGTCTCTATGTTTTCCGCGGCTGTATATATATCTAACATTTCAACATCCTTTAAAAAATAATAACCTGCGATCTATAGGTGGAGAGTTACTTTTTTAAAGAAAAAGACATCATAAATTAGGTTTATACTTCTTACCCCATTGGTAAATTTCTTGCTTTAGGCACAAAGCATTTCTTACTCAAAGCACAAATTAAGTGTTTTTAAGACAATTTACCGAAGGTTAAAGCAAGTTTTTTAATTATATTAAATACTCAACATTTTCATATACTGTATACAATGTATACAGTATGATGTAGATACTGTGTAAGTCTTAGGCCACCATTAGATTTTAGCAATGGTGTTTATCATCATTTAAATCATTTTAATATTATTATAATTCAGCCAGAGCATACAGGATGTGTATGCCATTAAAAAAAATTGGAAAAAAAAACGGTTTCTATAGGCTATATAGTATTTAGCGTAACCTCATTACACTTGAACAATAGCACCTAAATGGAAACCTAATTTCTATTTATAATCTAATGACTTCAAGAAAATGAACCCAAATAAGTTAAGGATGTGCTTAGTGCCATGTTAGGTTTACTTTATATTTTGGCACCATACTGTACTGTATATCCTTTGAAGTTTTTTTTTAAGCAGCTTTGCTTCCAAATTCATCCTGTTTATGCCCATCACCTATTGATAAACACACCGTCGCTTTATAAAAAGACACTGCTCCGTTTTCACATTTGGACCTCCGAATCCGATGAGTAACATAGTAAACATAGTTTGTGAACGAGTCCTCCAACCCAGAAGAAAGATGTACAGATCATTACAAACACACCAAGCTTTCATACAACCCTCTGTCAGTGAACGCTTTTCATCTTTGTGCCACTCTGTGACTCATGTTTGGACACACAAACACACCCACTGAAGGACGGCTCGCACCACACACACCTCTGTTGTCTCTTTCAAGTATGTACGAGATGCCAATGTTCCCTGCCATTGTAGGCACAATGAGTGCGCGTGTATTTGTTACTCACAATAAGTGCCGTGTGGTTCTTGGTGCGCACGGCCTGGTGAAGTGCTGTAATGCCATCTCTGGTCCTGAAGTCCATGTGAGCTCCTCCATTCTTCAGAACCTTGATGAGCTCCGCACAACCTTCCAGCTGCGCCGCCATGGTGAACGGACACTCTGCCAAACACAATCCTGTTTTTGTGTCTTTCAAGTCAAGCCTGTATGTTTGTGGAGCACTTTCACAACACATACTGTTTCAAAGCAGCTTCACAGAATGTTACGTTGTACGGTCTTAAAGCCTTCAGCAAACAAGCCAAAGGCATCAATGCAAAAGGAAATAAATCCCAACAATACAGGCTTAAAAAATATGCAATATAGGGCATAATGGACTACATTTTTTATACCTTTTTAGTGAAGTCACAATACAATGTTTATTCTGCTGTATGGACAAGAGTGAACGCCAGCTTTTTTGTTTTGTGCACCACAGAAGAAAGGAAGGGTTTGAAACCACATATTTTTTAGAATTTTGATTTTGGGGTGAACTATCCCTTTAGGTTTTTTTGTCTCTCATCCTTACAAAGGTCAATGATATGTGAAGTGTGGTGTAATTCTTCAGCTCTGTATTTCTGGACAGGCCTACACCAAATGTGAGGTGCTCAACAACCAAAGGGTCATCGTTCTTTTATCTTTAACATTTACACGTGTGTATACGAACACAAACTCTTCCATTCCCGCCATTAACGTGGTTAGAGGTCAGTCCTAACCGGCTGCAAACAAACGCATGAATAAATCTGAATAAGTATGAGAATCATTTGCATAGAAGGTGATCTTGTCTTCCCAGCATGCACTGGGAGAGGTCAGACCTGACTGCACCAGAGTCAATCATGCAGAACATTCTTTTTCTTTCTTTCCCTATAAAAAACCCTGATATAAGAAGATTGACATTTTTGGCGAAAACTATTCATAAGATTTCAAAAACACCAATCAACATTTTAATGCCCCTCCTAAATTTTCTGGGGAAATTACAGACTTAAAATGTTACTGTACATATGTAAATAGAGTTTAAATGGATGTCGACATTTCATGAAAGTTCAATTTAAAAAAATCACATGAGGATGTCTCGTATAAATCATAATTCTGCTCTGCAAATTTGTTTTGGCTTTGTGCTGCTGTGTAAACTGAATGATAATATGATACTACGATTTTTATTTCCCAAAACATGTGAGGATTACTTAGCAGCTGAAAAAGGTTTATGTCTGCTATATCTTTATGCACAAACATACGCAGAAATTCTTTCCATTAGGTTAATATTACAGTACGTACCTCCAGACTCCGGGTCATGAAAGTTTGGGTCAAGCCCTTTCTCCAGGAACTTTGATACCCTCTCAACGTTCCTTTGCTGAACATATTCCATAAACTTCTTCAAGTTAGCCTGAGGGAATGAGACAGAGAGAGAGAGAGAGAGAGAGAGAGAATGAGAGCGAGGGAGACAAAGTGAGAGAGAGAGACATGTGGTATAAATTGAATAATGCAAAAGAAAGATAAAAGCAAAAACAGGCAAGTTTTCCCAAGCGTAAGAATCAGAGATGGAATGAAGCTTCACAGCAGCAGTGAGGACTTCATTTTAACTCCTACACACACAAAAACACACACTTAAGCCTTAATGAACACCAAATCTGTTGTTACAGCAGTCCTGATCCATAATCCATCATTTAATAACACATAACAACAACAGAATCCATTGAAGAGCAAGGGTAAATCTGTTTCCACAAGAATTCAAACCGCCAGTGTCTTAAAAACAGTTTTCTGGCAGAATCTTCTGATCTTACGAATCACAAACCTAGACTTTGTAGTATTAAAACAACATCAATGTAATTCTTGTGGATATTACGTAAGAGATAATGTAAAGTGAGCCAGTCGTTAGAACAAAATAAATCCCAGCAAGGCTTTTTATTGCCAAATAAAAAAATAATTGGACGTTAGATGTTGATTTGAATTGAAATTATTGTATTATGTAAGAAGAAAGACTATAGAGTGAAATGTGACCAATAAACCGTAAATGTGTCTTTTGGTGTGACATAGCAAAAATGATGCTACAGTTTTTCATATTATAAATATGAATTAATAATATAAAATAATATATAATTAACAGTTTGTTTTCTAAACTTTTGCTGTCACACACGTACAGTTTATTTTTCACTACCCATATACATTATGCAGACCAGTGGCTGTTATATAAAAAAATGTATGAAACAAAAATGACACACTTGACCAATCAGCATCAAGTATTGTTCAGAACTGATGTATCGTACTGGAATTAATTGTAACAAATCCCCGGCCTCACGCTCAACAGTTTGGTCTTTCCAGAAGATCAACCATTGAGCAAAACCTACAGAGTCAGCTAATACCCATCAGTTAGATAACACCAGCTCTGTAAACATCAGCAGGTTAACCACAAGCACACATACACACATTCACAGGAATGATCCGGGGTCAATATAAGTCTCTATCAACAGCACAGATAACATTCTGTTAAACTACAGAACTTAATTTTCACATGTCCTTCAGTTTGTAAAAACATGCAAAAATCCTCATTGCAGCAATGCAATGTTTGTTTTTAACAGTTTAGGGATAAAGTAGCGCAAAACTGAATACTGTATGTACAAGCTAGTGTACTAAAACTGCAATCTGTAACTTTTTTGGTTAAAGCAGAGGTAACATGCTATGTCATGCATTCTGCACTTCTTTACACTGTTAAACGTGCTGCTTCTCGTGCTTAACATGGTCAACTTGTTTAAAAACCAGTTGGATGTATGACGTAGTATTTCTGTGCTTGATACACTCCCCCCAGCACTCCAACTTGTTTCGGAAAGTTTTTTATTAGTCTGGATCCCTGTTTCGTAACAGGGACCCTATTCATTTTATTGGGCAATTCTCCCGGAAAAGCACGCCCACGGCAAGACGAAAGAAAGAGCCCACCCACACGCCAACCAACGAGCGATAGGAAGACCCGCTTATCAAGATTGGCTGCGCTGCGTCAAGACTGGCTGCGCTGTGGGCCTGCAGCTGCAGCTCGTTACTCTTGCGATAGTGAGAGAAGTTTGAGGTGTGTTTGTTTGTTCATGGCATTTCAGTGATGGATGTTATATAAACTGTGGATATAACGCTGGATTTCGAGATTGTTTGAAACTGATAGATGGCGCGGTCCCAATGCTAAAAGATGCCAGACATGAACTGCATGCGGTAAGTCAAACTAAGTCAAATGTTTGTTCTTTGTTGGCAATCGGTATGTACGTGCATAATGTAAAAACACGAAGAGATTAATGCGATGATCTGTTGTGTGCTCGTGCTGTAGTTCCGTCCCACCTGCCCGACCAGCAGCTCGTATTTTTCCAGAAATAATCGTACAGCTGTATCTCTCTTTTACAAATGTGATCAAACTAAATACTCTTCGAAGATACAACGTATACAATACTACTGTATAGGTACTCAAGATTAATATGAGATTGGCAGAAACTGGGTGTGTTACCTCATCTTTAAAGCGGCCCTAACACACGCGGTTTCTGCCAATCTCATATTAATCTTGAGTACCTATAGAGTAGTATTGCATACTTCGTATCTTCGAAGAGTATTTAGTTTGATCACATTTATAAAAGAGAGATACAGCTGTACGATTATTTCCGAAAGCATACGGCGCGTGTGGGGGGGTAGGCTGAACTAAAGCACGTGCGCACCCATTGCCAACAAAACACAGACATCAGTTTCACTCACCGCATACGGTTCATGTCCGGCATCTTTTAGTGCTGGGACGGCTCCATATATCAGTTTCAAACGATCTCCAAATCCAGCGTTATATCCACCGTTTATATAACATTCATCACCCAAATGCAGTGAACAAACAAACACCTGAACTTCACGAACGTATGCTCTCTCTCTCTCTCTCCTGCACACAAGTGAATGTGACGTCTGCGCATGCTCCTTCTCCTTCTCCTGCTCTCCTTGCTGCCGCGTGGGCGTGCCGCGTGCTTTTCCGGGAGAATTGTCCAATAAGGGACTAAGAAAAATTGTTACGAAACAGTTTTATATGTTCAAAAAAAACTTTCCGAAACCTGTACGATCGCTGGGGGAGTGTATCGAGCACAGAAATACTACGTCATACACCCAACTCGTTTTTTGACAAGTTGACCATGTTAAGCATGAGAAGACAGCACGTTTAACATTGTAAAGAAGTCAGAATGCATGACACACCGTTGCAGCACCCCTTTAAAGGAGATTTTGGGGGCATTTAGCGGTGAGGTTGCGAATTATAACTAACGTCTCACTCCATCCCTCCCTTTCGAAGCACTACAGCGGCCACTTATAATTAGACTAGATTTGGTTCTGATACACAGGCCTTTACGTAAGATAAGTTCTTGCATTCAAAAACAGCCAAACAGAGACAACTGAAAGGAACAGAATGCACGTTCAAGACAAATTGCAGAAGTATTTTAAACTGGATATGGCTTAAAAACTTCCTACAGTATGTACATGGCTGACAGTGATGATGGTGCTTTAAAATAAAGTGACTTAAAATAAAGACTTTAAAGTGCAAACTGCCCAACAGCAACTGTGTTACGCTCTTAAAAGTAGAGGTGCTTCACGATGCCATAGAAGAACCTGTTTTTGTCTAAATGGCTTCATAAAGAACCTTTAACAAGGTTCTTTGTGGCAAAAAAAAGATCTTTAGATTATAAAAGGTAAGAAAGAGATGGTTCTTTAAAGAACCTTTGACTGAACGGTTCTTTATGGAACCAAAAATGGTTCTTCAATGGCATCGCTGTGAAGAACCTTTTACGCACCTTTATTTTTAAGAGTGTAGTTAAACCACCAGTGATAAAATCTCAATACTTATGTTTCTCTGTATGAACAGGGCGTTACATTAGCATAACTGTATCTAACCGTCTCTGAGATCCTGCAGCTTGTTACATAAAACCCTCGCAAGATCGAGGCTGGCCAAAGACACACACACACTCGCACGTGCATTCACACACACGCTCTCACACCTGTCCCCTGCCAAAAGCAAGTAAAAGGTGTGGTTTTCTCACCATGCGTGGCGTGAGCCGCTCTCCGGCGTCTTCATCTACTTTGATCTGCTTCAAGTCATCTCACCACACTGACTTCAGTCCGACACGCTACCATCTGAACACACACTCGCTCACACATGCTCTCTGTGGCTCCTCCTTTCCATGCCGTGAAGGCTAGAAACTCTCTATCTGTTCTCTCTCACCCTTGGCCACTCAAGCTGTTGTTATGGAGATGGATACAAAAGAATGGTTGGAGAGGGAGAGTTGAGCGTAAAACCTCTAGCGGTTATTTGATGCGAGTAATCTCATTGGATGGTGGAAAACCGACAGCTTCTGTGCCGTTTAACATAGTGAAGAAACTAATCATAATGAAATGTCACAGCTCCGTGTCTCTCGCTGGACGTCTTTTGTATATATTGGGTCTACCACACAGCTGGAGTACAGAATTCAGCATATGCGATGCAATCTCACTCAACTGAATGAGCTGCATGTTGTCCTTTGATATACCATTAGTCAATTACTTGATGATACGCCAACGTCATGTACACTGAAGCATGCACATCTGCCAGTATTGCATGACTGGGTTGGGATTTTTTTGTACTCAATTTGCATGGGCAAACATCAACCCCAGTATTGCTGGGAGCCTCTTATAATCGGATCAGAACAGAATCCATATCCACGGATTTCTACAGAATGGGAGATTCTGAAAGTTCTGCTCAGCTGTATTGAAACATTTTGTTTGATTTGATGATGCTTTCAACTAGCAATTCGAATATTACACCATTGAGCTAAGGTGCTCAAAAATGTCCATATTGGACCCAACCATGGGTTAACACCACTCAGCTAATACGTATATAATAAATAGATATATCTCGGAAGACCTCTTATGAGGTCAGGGTAGCCGATAAATTACTTCTGACATATACAGGCCATCTCCTGCTTGGAGAACGAGGATATATGAAACACACACACAAACACCTTTTTCTATGCTATTGCTCTTTGTATAGTAGAAGAATATTATATGGTTGGAAGTACACTAAAACAATGAAATACATCAGACTAGAACAGTGTAAAACACAAATAGGTTCATGTAAACTTTAGGGAAACTATAAAAAGGACAACAATATAAACTGGACTGGACCTCATAGTGGTTCCTTTGAATGAATAGATTACCAGCCATGGGATCATTTTAAACCAGGATATAACCAAGTTCAGCCTCACAATACCAGGCCACACGCTGGCATTGTATAAAGCAAGCGTGGTAACTTTAGACACAGAACACTGAGATGCACAGAGAACAGGAAGATGGGAGTAAAAGAGTGAGATTTAAAATGATTTTTTCTGTGAATAGTAAAATACTTAGAGATAGACATTCTGGATTGAGTTCAGCTTAATATGGAACCAAACCAAGACTCACTCTATATGTTCTATGAGAATGACTGAACAGACAGTGTCATAACCAGGTTATTTATGTTTACTCATAGTTACAGCAATAAAAACATATATAGTATACACTATACTCCATTCTATAAATTCAATAATTAGATCAATTCAACGTATAGCAAAATAAAAATAATAATAATAAAATGACAAATGCATATTAACAAATTGCTAAAAATTCTATTACAATTAACATTATAAAAATGTGAAATATTAACTGCACAATAACTGCACAGTCGGAGACCCAATAAGTTCTTTTCTTATTTTTTTTATTTATTGAGGGAAAAAAATCAATGGACTGGTGCTTTAAAGAACCAATAAGAATAGAACAAATATAAATCTATAATGTAGCTTTAAAACGTCTTTAATGCCCAAAGCATCATAAAATCACTTCAAAAACATATAGAGAAAACTGCTTATTAGTCTTTATTTTTTTATATTGTTCAATTGTGGTATTTCTAGTACGTCTATAGTAAAACATTAAGTAGATCTCATACTTCTAATATATTATTTAGCAAGATTATATAACCCTTCTATCAAAAGGCCATACTGGAGGGAACTACTGTTCTTCTGTAAGAAAAGCTGGCGCGTCTCATGTAAAGCTCATAGTCTGTTTGTGTAGTCACTGGGTATGAACCATCAGCCCATGTTAGCCAACATATGGAATATTAATAGTGACAAGACCTCACGATACACAGAATTCCACTGCACGCACACATCACTGTCAAAGCACAAATGTTAACACTAGGAATAATGTGCTTCACATTCAGTGATGATTCACTTTCCCACTACACTTCTGTGATACGATACGGTGTAATTCTACCAAACAGATGAATGAGTACAGGCACAAAATACCTCAAAAATCAACTATGTAAACTGTAAAACAAGTGTCTTGTGCTGTTGCACAATAACACAGTCGGGGAAAAAGAGATAAGATTATCTTGTTATGCATAAAGTGTTTGTAATTGCATGTTGTATAAAGAGCTTATGCAAAACAGTTGCAAATGAAAGAATCCATAGAACTTAAACAGGATCAAGTCAAGATGAGACAAGATGATGTTGATGCCAAAAGAAAAAGGACAAATCTGGCATTGGGTATTAAGGGAAAATACAGGTAGGCCACATTTTTGGGGTATTCATGGAAATTTAAACCACACCAACTTCCAAGAAACTATTCAAACATCTTCTCAAAGAAAGAGCCGGGTGTGGGTGTAAACTTAATTTTGTGTGTTAGACATTAAAGTAATAGTTCACCTTTAAAATTAAAATTCATCATTTACTCACCCTGTTGTCATTTTAAACCCGTGTCATTTTCTTTCTTCTACAAACCAAAAAAGAAGATATTTTGAAAAATGTCTAGTTGATTATTTTTTTTGCTTGTGAAGTATCCCTTTAAAAACACAAACTGAAACTACATTTACATTGATGCATTTGGCAGACGCTTTTATCCAAAGCAACTTACATTGCATTATACTATACATTTGTTTCTAAGTACGCCAAATTAAGTTAAGTCTAAGTTAACGCCATGCTCTTACCACAGAGCTACAGGAAAGCTGAAAACTACCGTGCACAATATGGCAACAGCCACAAGACATAATAAGTAATCCTTTATGAACATACACAAAAAAACAACACAAAAATCATATACATCACATCATGTTAATCAGTAAGCCTTTCATATCAAATAGTTTATTAGTGCACAACGCTATGAATTCAAGTCATGTTGTAGTGCGTACAGATGCAGTTCCCTTCCCCCAGAGTCAGGCTGTGTGTGTTGTACTGAATCTGGGTTAGGCCAATGTCGGTGCCCGCAGGGCAATCTCTGCCACACCACTAAACTAAGTGACCCAAACAGCACCGACCCGCAACGAATCTGGCCAGAGAAGTCCTATTCACAGTTTACCTCCACCACAGCACACTCGCTATCAAAGGAAAAAGTCAATGTAATAGCAAAGGTTCATTGTGTATTATTTAGGACCCTACTCTACAGTTTTCAGGTTTAAATGCATTTAGATATGAAATATGCAGGGACATGACAGAGACATGTATGAGAGAGAGAGAGAGAGAGAGAGAGAGAGACAGAGAGGAATAGAGAGAGAGAGAAAGAAAGAAAGAAAGACAGAGAGAGAGAGAGAGAGAGAGAGAGAGAGAGAGAGAGAGAGAGAGAGAGAGAGAGAGAGAGAGAGGAGAAGAAGAGAAGACAGAGAGAATAAGCAGAGAGATAAAGAAAGAAAAGACAGAGAGAAGTAAAGACAGAGAGAGTAAGTATGAGAGAAGAGAGAAGAAAACGAAGGATGAGAGAGAGAGAGAGAGAGAGAGAGAGAGAGAGAGAGAGAGAGAGAGAGAGAGAGAGAGAGAGAACCTCAGATGGTGCAATGGTATGAGACAAAACATAAAGAGCAATCAAAAGTAAAATGACAGTATCATATAAAAGAAAGAAAACATGTTAGTCAAATGACACCACATTTAAAGGGACGGTTCACTTAAAACCAATTTTTTTGTTATAAGCAGCGTTGGTTTGGTTTCACACTCAACTTGATTCTGTCGAACCCTGGTGCGTTTGTGTTCGTCATCAAAAATGTGCACGGCGCATGACAGAATACAGAACACAGATCAATATATTGTGTTTTTATTAATTTGGTGCTATTATGCGCAGCAGAGTAAATGACATTTGGGTTTTCTGTATGCACGTCGCATGCAGACGGCTTTCTGCTGCATGCAAACAGACTATTTTGAGGAAACAGAGGATTACCATTGGCCACGTCGCTCTGATTCCAGTCGCAATGCAGAAATACGATGCAGGCTCACTCTTGCTCGAATCCAAGGTAAATCATCAACACTATCATCTATTACATGTGTTTAATGTAATATTATGAGGGGTGAGATAAAAAATTCCAGAAAGACATTACGGACATTTATAGGAAAACGAATATTATTTGATGTGGGATATAGAGCAGAAGGGAATGGATTAGAAAAGGAAAAAATGGTATTCCCATGCTCTCAAGATTTCACAATTTACATATACATTACACAGAATGGCCTCAGCTGTGAAACACTCACATGAGCAGATGTATTAAGAGGCTAAATATCCCTTTAGAATAAATTCACAGACAAAATGTCACGGCCCTACCTTCTTGTTTATGAATTCCTAGTCGTGTGGCAGGATCGGTACAGAGCCCTTAGGTTTTATGTGAGAAAGCCATGAGATGTTTATGTTTTTTACTTCTCATGTGTTTTCTCGTGTCTTGTCATTGGCCCCGCCCCTCTCATTTCATGTATTGCTTCCCTGCCGTGTCTAATGTTTCCCACCTGCCATTTGTCATTATCCCTCATTTGTCTTACCCTATTTAATGCCCTCTTGTTTCATTGTCCTGTGCTCTTGCGTTGTATGTGTATCGTGCCTGTCAATGTTCCTGTGATCCTGTTTTGCTGTTTAAAGAACCCAGTCAAGTCTTAGTAAGTGTTTAGTTTAGTTTGTCAAGTTATGTTTAGTCAAGTGTAATGTTAGTTTAGTCCAGTCTAGTTAATTTTTTTCTGTCAAAGTTCGTATATTATTTATTCTGTTAGTGTCGGTTTTTCCCCCCTTTGTGGGGTTTTTGTTTTGTTTATAATAAAGTCGTCTGTTAACCCCTTCACTCCATTCCTGCCTGCAATTGGGTTCTTCACCGTGCATTCCGTGACACAAAATCAATGACTTTGACTCAAACCTGCAGCAATATCATTTTAAACTAGGGCTGTCAAACGATTAATCGCGACTATTCGCATCCAGAATAAACAATTTTGTTTACGTAATATATGTCTTTGTACTGTGCATATTCATTTTGTATTTATAAACACATACACATACATGCATATATTTCAGAAAAATATAAAAATGAATAAATATTTAAAGCCTATATAATTACAATTATTGGTAAATATAAATAAATACATGTAAATATTTTCTAGTACAGTACACAGACATATATTTTCTAAATATGCACAGTACACAGACATATTAAACACACACTTTTATTCTGGATGTGATTAATCACAAATTATCATTTGACAGGCCTAAAATAAACATGTTAATGGCTCTTTTTAATATATAGTGTTAAGTAGCACAACTGCAACATTCTGTGTACAGTATCTTAAAATAATTTAGAGCATCTTTTCAAAGAGGTGTTAACAGACAAGATAACCGCAGAAACCTAGTCAAATATTCCAGGTTGTTCTCAGCATCATTGATGGACAGCTGTGTCATGCTGTTAATAAATACAAACAATAATTTGGAGTCATCACTCCATGAAATGAATGTGAAACATGTTTACAGTAATATAATTTCAGAAGTCTAGCAGACGAGTGGCTTGGTTGGTCGATTCTAGCAAGTAGACTCGTGCTAACACACAGAAACACAGTTATGATTATACTTTCCAAATTCATGTAGATTTAACCTATGGGGCATGTGCATGCTAAAACAATTAAATATATACAGTATATTTACTGTAAAACATGTTTTCTGTTTATAGCACACATACAAAACACACGCGTGTAAATGTGCATCATGAAATGCAGCTAATTACACACATGACAATGGCATTAGTTATGACAATTATGCTGAAGCATCCATTAACCTTGTAGACCAAAATGCTAATGCACTGCGCCAAAAATCGCAGGCATAATGTCCCTAAAGCTGGTTTTCCAGCCGTCTCCTTTGATTAATGTTTAGCGTGTTAAGAGCTGTATGTGTACGGTTTAGAAACACAGTTAAAATGCGCGCGTGTAATTAACTTCATTGGTTTAATGTGTTTTGTGTGTTCCTTTTGGGCGTTTGAGGGAATGTTCCAATTACACAGCCAGATTCATAAATAACACTTCACAGACAAATCTGATGCATCGCTTATATTAGGCAGTTTTAGCGGACGTGTGTGCGTTACACACGTGCATAGACATTCCTGATTCATGACCATAATTTAGTTCTTCTTAATTTTCTATGGTTGAGCTGCGTTGCCAGGGTTACCCACCGACAACACATCACTCACTTTAGCAGCACATGGTCGGTCGCTATAGCAGATTTTCCCATTCACTGAATCACACACAAAGTAAACGCCTTATGGGTTTTCATAGAAAAACGACATATTCATTCTGTTTACAGGTGGGCGGTATCGTGAAATGACTAATTTAATATCTCAGCAGCAGTATACTGTATATATCATAATATCATAATTTATATCTTAATATTTATGTGATGAAAACATTACAAATCAAAGATATATCTCAGCATAACACTATAAAGCAGTAGTTCTCAAACTGGGGGCCGTGGCCCCTGGGGGGGGCCCCGAGATGGATCCAGGGGGCAACAGATTTTGTGGCATTTTATGAAATATAGAAATTGATCATAGATTTTATGCAATCAAACATCAGAAAAATAAGACCACCAGACAAAAGAATTGATGTTTCAGCATTGTATAACCGAATATGTTTTTGTTTAAATAAAAATGTTACATTTAAGATTATAAGTCTTTATTTGGGAGGCCGCAAAGCGATGCACTCTACACAAAGGGGGTCTTACAATGAAAAAGTTTGAGAACCACTGCTATAAAGGACACCAAAATATGACATTATTTACAAAAAATTAAAGATAGATTGAATTATGATGAATTATTAATTGAATTGATAAGTTCCTCAGCGCAAAATGGCTTGCAGGATACAACATTTAACAGGTTAACCTGTTTGTGTTAAATCAAATACACAACATAAATCCTCTCAAAAAGTAAAACTAACATTATAATGTGATTGAATGAGGCGTTTGTTAAAAAACACACTACACACCCACCTGTGTGACCAGTGTTGGGTGAGTTACTCGGAAAAAGTAATTAATTACTAGTTACTAATTACATATTTAATAGTGTAATTAGATTACTGTACAAATTCCTCTCAGTATTTAATTACTCATTACTAATTACGTTCTATATCCTACATCAACCTTGATAAGAACTGATTCAAGGATAGACATGAAATGGCTTATTTAATTCATTCAAATAAATAATAAATAACTACATAACAACTTATTATTTTTAACTGACCAAAGTATACAAATGCAAGAAGGATATATTAAAGCATATATATATGTATTTTAAAGTTAGACTTATAATTTTTAAGTCATTTCCAGTATTGAATATATTACACAGTATTTAGTTCAATTACATAAGAAGTAAATGTATTTAAATTACAGAAAAAATAAGAGTAATCCCTTACTTTACTTATCAAGGGAAAAGTAATTTAATTTTAGTAACAAATTACTTCGTAACTAGTAGACGTGCATGTGCACGGTTAATCGCGGTTACCACTAAATCCTTCTGCAATCGAGCTGGCTGCGATAATGCAAGGTATCGATTTTTTTATTGATGCGTAGCTTGTCCGTGAAGCACGGCTCTGGGATCAGTAGGAAATGCTGCTCGATCTAAAAGCAGTGCGAGTCTGAGTCGCTTATAATGTGCATTTGAAAAAGCAACACCCGTCAAACATGATCATTATAAATATACTTTATTATCATGAAAATACCTGATGAGGCTTGAGTAACAGTGATAAAAAGATGTCCATAGGCATTTCCTAGAACTACGTGTATTATGGTCTTCTTCTGCAGTGCGTATTTGGCATTTCTGCACAAGAGCGCCCTCTGGCGTTCGGATGCAGCAGTATTTTACCGTACTTCACTCACAAGTTGTGCATAAATTATGTGATAGATATTTTCGGTTAATCTGGCAGATGTCTAGTAACTAGTTACACCCAACACTGCCTGTGACATCATATCAATTCAATTCTTTGTGTAGTACCATGGACAACTAAACCACTGAACTCCAAGTTACTTCACATCTACACTTATTTAGGACACTTTCTGTAACTAAAGACCTAATCCATGTTTCTTTATCGCTCCCTCATATAGTCATAATTTATGTTCTGCCTATTCACAGCCGATCAGATTTATACCCTAGTATTAATGATATAGCAAAATACACAAATACATCACACTACATACAGTATGCCTTCATACTGCCATAGCTCCACCACCTTCTCTAATGTAAAACTGTCTTCATACTCAAAAGTCGATTGTCACTGCTATTTATTTTGCAAAAGTACAATCTAGGGAGTTCTAGGAGCTGGAGATGCAGAGAATATGTAATGTGACAAATAACAATTGTCCCATTACATCTTGAGGTCAAAAGATCTCAAAGCATATAAAAATACTTTGAGACTGTAGGAGTAGAACTGCCCTATTCAAACACACACATGAACACTAACTACTACATATTACAGAGTATGCGTGTGTGTGCGGTCACATTGTATGTTCTCTTTTTGTCTGTTAGTCACGTGATGATCAGAGTCAACTTCTGCCATGCATGTACTGGAACACCCACACAAACACACATATACAAAGGCACACAAACACACCACTGTGTACAACAGTTACTTTAAATAGCCCCCAAAAAGTTCAGTGACAATTTTGGTGAATCACTTGTATCATCAACAAAGCGTAAAAAAAATTTAATAAACGGCACTGTAAAAGGACAACTTCGTATTTACTTTTAATGAAGACTTAATGAAGCGAGCAAAAAATATATCAACGTAACCTACATTAAAGAAAGAGTTCACCCAAACGTTACCTGATCCTACCTGACACTGTAATGACAGTATTAGCTGAAGTGATTCTGTACTACTCTGAGCTGTTTCTGATGTCTTATCTTGACTTAAGATTCTTATCTTCAGAATCAACTGAAAGAAAAACCAAGAACAACATGAAGTGACAGTCTAACCTCAATGGCTGGACAGCGGGCGGTTTTTTCTTTATCGGTTCTCAGCATAATGTTCCAGAGCTCCAGCGCTCTTCCACAGCACACAGCATACTGCTACTAAAACCTGCTGACCAACAAACTGTCCACCGTGACAAACACACTCACTTACTCTAAATGACAATACACCCCCCACCCACCCACTCACCTCAAAACACACACACCTTCCTGTTCAGTGTTGGGTAAGTTACTCTGAAAAAGTAATTAATTACTAGTTACTAATTACATATTCAATAGTGTAATTAGATTACTGTACAAATTACTCTCTCCAAAAAGTATTTAATTACTTATTACTAATTACTTACATCAATTACCTACATCAACCTGCTAAATGACTAAATGTAAACCTTGGTTAGAAATGATTCAAGGATAGACATGAAACGGCTCTTTTAGTTCATTCAAATAAATAATATAAAACAACATAAAGTCGTATTAATAACAGACCAAAGTATTACAAATGTGAGAATTATACATTAAAACACGGATTTTTAAGTTAGACTTTGAATTTTGATGTCAGTTCCACTATTTCACACACATATATTACACTAAGTATTTAGTTCAATTACATCAGAAGTAACTGTAATTAAATTACAGAAAAAATGCGAGTAATCCCTTACTTTACTTGTTCAAGGGGAAAGTAATTCAATTACAGTAACTAATTACTTAGTAACTAGTTACACCCAACACTGTTCCTGTTACATGTCCAATATAAGGACTACATTACCCATAATGCCCATGTCTGACTGAGCCAAAGGAAACTAATCCATTCCAAATGATGAATATAAGAGAGTTCACTTGTTAAAACCCAATTATTCGTGTCTTTAAACATTGACTCTAGTGTGTTATATTGTCGGAGAGTAAAGGGTGATGTGGTAAACTGACCGCGGTGGCACTGGTTTACACTATAACAGCAGTAAAATCAAGACTGTGTAAACAGGGTCTGTTTATTCTCTTCAGTCTGGCACTGATGTGATTTATCAATATGAAACGTTTCACTGCAGTCATAAAGTCACGCTCACTCACTTACTCAACATACTGCTGACTTCAGCATTCCATATGCGCATAAACATATGAATTTTACGTGTGTATGTGTGTGTGGAGACGCTTTGTGAGCGGTTGAATTAATGCTGTTTGTGAGGTTGTGTATATGTGTGTGAGTGTAGAGGAATGCCTTCCATCATCAGATCACAGGCAGACCAACAGAAAGAGAACAGCTCGAGTCAGCAGTGTCATCCATGTCTCTGACTGCCCAAAATACGCCCAACACCACCCACAGTATGCACATCCTACAAAACATACACACTTCCCCAAATATATACTTCAGCTTACTAAATATATGTTACAAACAATGTCAATAATTTGTCAAAACACATTCCAGGGTTCCAGGTAATGCACAAATATACCGTACATGTGTCCTATGGTGTGACATAGCAAAAATGTAGAAAACAAACGGTTAATAATGTATTCTTTTATATTATTAATAATTATATTTATGATCTAAAATAGCATAAGAGAGATTTATTTTCACTGCTAGTTTTTCTACATTTTGCTGTCAAACCATAGGATACATTCACGGTATTTGTCTACTACCCACATACTGATTTATTTTAAATGGTATAACCTAAATGCAGTTTGAATAAAGTCTGCTAAACGCATAAATATAAATGCATAATATTCCCCAAACTTCTGTCACATTCCCCAAAATATTTATCCAACTATGTATTCTTTATATATATACCTGTATACAAAGAAAACATACCTGCAGGGTCCCAGGTAATGCATAAACATATCGTACATGTGTCCTATGGTGTAGCAAAGACTACAAAAACCAACTCTTAATAATATATTATTTTTATAATATAAAAACATAAGCAAGATTTATCTTCATTCTTATTTTTTCAATTTTTTTGCTGTCGTACCATAGGACACATTTATGTGTCAGCTACCCACATGCTGATTTTCTTTTAAATGAATACCCTAAATGCAGTTTGGATAAACAAAATCTGCTAAATGCATGAATATAAATGCATAATATTTCCCACACTTCTGTCACATTTCCCATATTTATCTACACTAAGTATTCTTTATTTATATATTTTTGCATACATTCATCCCACATAACAAATGTTCATTTTTGCCATATTATATCTATACACTCTCAATGCACCACACTGGCAACAACATAGCTCAACATTTATTTTTGCATTTATTTAACACACAGGTAATATTATAATAGTATAATCCATTAACACTAATTTAGGACTCTTGGGTAGCCTATTAGTACCCATAATGCATCATTTTATATAACCTCCCACAGCATCTCACAGACCATAACATCCAACATCTCATAACAAATCCAGCATAAAAGACTATAAATCTCCCCAAACAATTTTCATAACACTTTTACTTTGCACAATATACTGTCTCCAACAATAACCATGATATTCTGGACATAACATGCAATACAATATCATTATATCAAAACTCAAGGGAAAATATTTTATTTTTAGAACTGCCATTAATACTTAACCCAGTCATAGGCAACAGAACTCATTCCCAACAATGAAAAACAAGCACATTAGCAACCCAATGTTGCCCGTCCAATAACCCACGACTTGTAAAATATCTTCTATTAACATTACATTCCCATTAATACTCATAAAACACCCATCACCACAACATCCACAACAACGCCTCTAAAATATGCAAAACAACCCAAAAAGCACCCAACTCTTCCTCTTATAATGCATTGTCCTGTCTAATGACAGAAACGGCCATTTTGGTAATGTGACACGTAAATGTGTTATGTGCTGTCCGTTATAACGCCAGGGGATTGACACGCTGGTGATGAGGTGTCAGTTCTTTATTCCACAGTGAGCCGGTGCTGAGTTATGGCCAAAGCGTTTCACTTCATGCCTGACAGATGCTTCTTTGAGAGATCCATTTGTCTTAATGGAACTTCAGGAGTGACTCAGAAGCAAAAACTAGTGACAAACTTACAATCTGTCTTTCTCTCTCTCTCCCACCCACATAATCTATTTCTCTTTCTACAGGTAAGCGGAAGAGTACTTTAAGGGGCAGTTTATTGATAAACAACGGTCCATTAGTGCTCAGAGAGAGAGAGAGAGAGAGAGAGAGAGAGAGAGAGAGAGAGAGAGAGAGAGAGAGAGAGAGAGAACCTCAGATGGTGCAATGGTATGAGACAAAACATAAAGAGCAATCAAAAGTAAAATGACAGTATCATATAAAAGAAAGAAAACATGTTAGTCAAATGACACCACATTTAAAGGGACGGTTCACTTAAAACCAATTTTTTTGTTATAAGCAGCGTTGGTTTGGTTTCACACTCAACTTGATTCTGTCGAACCCTGGTGCGTTTGTGTTCGTCATCAAAAATGTGCACGGCGCATGACAGAATACAGAACACAGATCAATATATTGTGTTTTTATTAATTTGGTGCTATTATGCGCAGCAGAGTAAATGACATTTGGGTTTTCTGTATGCACGTCGCATGCAGACGGCTTTCTGCTGCATGCAAACAGACTATTTTGAGGAAACAGAGGATTACCATTGGCCACGTCGCTCTGATTCCAGTCGCAATGCAGAAATACGATGCAGGCTCACTCTTGCTCGAATCCAAGGTAAATCATCAACACTATCATCTATTACATGTGTTTAATGTAATATTATGGTGAAGAAAATACACCTTAATCGGCTTAAACGAATGCGCAGGTCACTTTACTTCCTCATCAAGTGCGCACCCGGGTCCGTGTTGCTTTCACATTCAAGCGACCGTGCCACAGTTCAAGAGCAACCGAACTCAGACCACCTCCTTCAGGTAGAACGGGTTCGGTAGCCAGGTGCGCACCAGGGTTCGGTAGCCAGCTTTCACATTAGCGATTTTTCATGCGAACCGTGCCCCGTTCCGAACTAAACTTCAAGTGTGAAAGCCACCTAAATAAATGTTGTGCTACATAAACAAGCCTTCTGCATCTGACAGACATTTATGTCTTCAGTGACCAAAGAAAAGCAAAATGATCCCTTGAGACTTTGAGAATTCTTGACTTTGCATTCCTCTAATGTAGCACACGGTTACTAATGCATGAGAAACTGCTGCAATATCTCCCAGTTCACCCACAGCACAAACCACATGACCTTATTTCACTAAATGCTTGTGAATTTTACACATCAGTTCTTGCTCTAAAAAGATGAAGAATAAAGAATAAACACTGAAATATCATTTGTAGGAATATGTGATACACATGCGGCAATGACGACTGCCATGTCCGGCATCTTATGGTCATTTCATTCAAGAGAGCAGCATGCAAGCGCTTTAAAAATACATTAGGATGTTGTACTGTATGCGTTGCCTTCCTGGTGTTTTGGTGTGATATGAACATTGTAGAACAATTTTGGCGTTATGGACGTCACATTTGCTTTGTGTGTGGCTGGTGTCTTACATTACATAACTACAAAATAAAAAGATGAAACTGGAAAGAAATGACACAATCAGTATTCCAAATGAAGGATTTTGATAAAGACAAAACCTATGAAAAGAAGAATCCATGCTGTATAATTTCATCTTTTTTATCTCTTTTCTTTTCATAATTTCACCTGGTTGCGGAAAATAGCTGTCTCGGCAATGTGATGAAATTTATCACACATAACATCCGTGATCTTTGTGAACCTGCATGAGACTATTATGGTATTATGGGGTTTTTTTGCCTTATTGAAGGGTCAGTGTATGTGCTGTGTTATGTGTTATGATGAGCTGATGTGTAAGTGCAGCTGATGTGACTGTACTGAAGCTCAATCTGCTTTAATTAGGTCATGAAACGGTCAGCCTGCGGCCGATCCTATAAAAGAGTCCCGGGACGGTTCAGAGAATGGACTCTATCATAGTTTAATGTTGTCTATACTATGAGTAAACGGTAGTATAAAGTGATTTAGCTGTCTGCTGATTGAAAGCAGCAAAACAAAAAAACTCTTTAGTTTTTGCATAAAGTTTACGCTGAGGAAAATATTACTAAACGACTTAAGCAAGAACACAATGTTGATTCAGGCTTAAGCCCTAAGTATAGTTCCCTTTTTATGCATACAAGAGGGACAGTATGCGCGGAGTTCTAAGCCGTTATAAAATACACCAATATATAATGGCTGACCGCACCACATAGCCTAAATATCATTTTATTTACTTTATTTAATGAAACCTTGCAAAAGCATATGGAATAACCGTTTTATAAAAGCAATAAGCCTCGCGAAGCAGTGGGTTACAGTGCATTTTATAACAGCTACGGGGTTTTAGGCACTCCGCTTCGTGCCACAACACCCTTAGCTGTTATAAAATGCACTGTAACCCACTGCTTCGTGGGGCTTATTGCTTCAGTATACCACGGCCTTTACTCTTTACCTTTGCCTTTACCTACACGATGCAGCACACATACATAGCTTTCATCTTAATCTCAGATATCAAAAAATCTAAAGCAAATCAAGAATTCAATATTCAAAAACCCATCATCACTTACATACATTCAATTCATTTTTTGCTCCAGCCAGGTACTCTCCGTCAACAACAAAGAGCAAAGATGGACTGCTTTTTATTTTAATAATAATAATAACTTTTTGTTTGTTTTTGTTTTTCTTCCTGTAACGCTGCTTTGAAACAATGAAACATTGTAAAAAGCGCTATATAAATAAAACTGAATTGAATTGAACTGAACATACATGTAACAAGCGAAGTACGTCACAGAATGCTCACGATGTAGCTGGCGTATATAGGATAAAATAGTTTATACTCACGTGGACATACGGCTGTTGTTAACAAAGACATACAAATACACATAAAAGCATAAAGAAACATAAAAATGCTTGTCTAGAAAACAAGTGTATTTTTAATACACTTTTTTAATACACTTAGTAAAAAATAAGTGTATTTTTTAATATTCATTTTAATACTAAAGGTTCCTCACAGAATATTTATTATTATTTATTCAATAATTATTGAAGCCAGTGTGGTTCTTTACCCTTTTATAATTCCATACCTTTATGATTTTTTTTATTAGCTTAACCCAAACAAAGCCATTTTCTGGGTGCCAAATCTACTCGATTTCAATGCCATCAATATCAATTGGGACTTCATACAAGTGGTCCATATGACTTAAATGAGGACTATATGGTCTAAAACATTGCTTCATTTGAGGAGCAGAACAAAAGTCATAAAACTGATATTCAATCAAGCATTCAAACTTGCTCTGATTTCAAATCTCTTAAAATCAGGGCTGTCAAACGATTAATCGCGATTAATCGCATCCAGAATAAAAGTTTGTGTTTACATAATATATATCTGTGTACTGTGCGTAATAATTTTGTATTTATTAACACATACACATACATGCATATATTTAATAAAAATCAAAAAAATTATAAACATTTATTTATAATTTAAATTATTCGTAAATATAAATAAATATATTTAAATATTTCCTAAATATGTATTCATGTGTATTTATAAATACAAAATTATTATGCACAGTACATAGATAAATTTTATGTAAACACAAACTTTTGTTCTGGATGCGATTAATCGCGATTAATCGTTTGACAGCTCTACTTAAAATATATAAAAATAGAAATATATAGAAATTATAGAAATAAAGAACAAATAAACAATCAAATCAAACTTTAAGTTTGGAACAATAAAGTGAACAAATTATGACAGAATTGACAGAGAAAAGAAAATGATTAATAAAAGTACCACAGAACTTCATAAGCCTCTCCTGAAGCATCATGGGAACTTGAGACAATCTATTGGCGCTGCACGAAACTGCAATGATCCAGATAAGCTCATGAGGATGAGGAGCTCGTGTTCCCCTCATGCACTTTTACCTTACCCGCACTACGAGTCACCCAAACTCCAGAGTACTGACAGCCTGACCTGTCATCCTGTTCTGATCGCTCAGAAGCCTCATTAAATCTCCCATCAGTCACCTCACAGGATCAAGAGATTACACATCACAGCTTGTGTCGACTGAGGATCAGCACGCTGTCAAATCCACATGCGGGTGACACACACAATCACAACTCTGGGCATTAAAAGAGGAACAAACAACAAGCCAGAGATCGGAGAATGCACGATGAACATTACAGGTTGCAAGCCTGTGTGTGTGTGTTTATACATCAGAACATAAAGGTTCAAGTTGATGTAACACATTATCATATGGGGAACAATGCATGTGAAGTTCAGGCCAATTGTCAGAACTGTCAACTGTCTCGTGCAAGAGTTGCATTGTCACTACATCTCATGTTTGTTTAGCATGTGCATGTGTGTGCATGTTGTACTGAACATTGCTGTCAAATTGTGCTGATTTGGTCATATGTTTTAGCTGGTCGGCACAGAAAAGGGATTACAAATTCAGGAAATGTCTTGGGAGCATCAACGGGATTGCAAAGGGTTTTAAACTCTTTGCATATCAGTATCACACTGTCTATCACTGTTTTTAAGCAAAAGTGTGTATGCAAATGTATTCCACCTTGGAATTACATCTTACGTTTTAACATTTGATTAAAAACATAAGCAGAATCCCGTCCGTCCCTGCAAAGAACTCTCGCACATTAAAGGGAAGTTACTCTGCTATTGCCACCACATGCAGTAACTGACGGAATGAGATGCAACGGACATACGCACACGCTCGCTCAACGCAGATGGAACTGATCGGGCATAGACTGAGCGCCAGAGAGACGGACACACAAAAAGATGTCAGGAAAGCAGAACGGGATACCTTACTGTTGATTTTGGACTTCTTGGCGTTCTTGCGTGGCTTAATGCTCCTCCGCTCTCTACCGTCTCTCCGTCCGAGCGCTCCACCCATCTCCTCTCATCACACACTCATCTTCTGCATGCCCTCTCACCCTATAACCCTCTCTCTCGCTCCACACTCACGTCTCGCCAGAGTGCCGCCCGCTCACACGCTCTCTGACACACACGCTGACGCGTCCGGTGTGCGATGAAGGGGTGATTCTGCTGGATGCAGCGACGGAGAAGAGGGAGGGGAGGAGTAAAATGAAAAGTATGTGCAGGTGGGGTGGGGGAGACTATTTGGGGTTGAGCCAGTCAGAATAAAGCTCCCGAGTATTCATTCACAGTCATTCGCCCTCGGCTGAGACACACTGTGTGTGTGTGTGTGTGTGTGTGTGTGTGTGTGTGTGTGTGCGTGCTGTGCGTGCGTGCGTGTGTGTGTGTGTGTGTGTGTGCTCCATACAGAGCAGTGATGAAACAGCTCCACACTCTGACAATAGAAGCACACACATGCACTATGCAGTCGGCTGCAGCATGCTCATTGACCAGAACAGATGCGACTGCGACTATCTTAAGCTCCACCTCCAGTGTTATGTGATTGGTTAGAGACCAACCGGAGCGGCGTGCTGATCTCTCTCCAACGCTATTTGATGTCTAAGGTGGGACACAAAATTGGTTGATTAAATGATTGTAAATTAAGAGAAGCTGGAAAGAGATACCTGGTTGAACAGCAGTTATAAATTGATTTCAGTGTTGGGGAAGATGATAAAACTATATTCTGGCAAGCTACAAATAATTTAAATAAACTTAAAGGGATCACCCAAAAATGAAAAGTCTGTCATCATTTACTCACCCTCGAGTCATTTCAAACGTGTACTGTATGACTTTGTTTCTTCTGCGGAACACAAAAAAGATATTTTGAAGAACGTTGGTAACCAAACAACATCAGACCCAATTGACTTCCATTGCATGGACACAAAACCATTGAGAAATATCTGACAAAATATCTTCTTTTGTGTTCCATAGACAGGTTTTAAACCACGTAAGGGTGAATAAATGATGACTGACATTAACTACAATTAGACTACAATTACATGACTAACTACAATTAACAAGATAACATTCATTCTAAAAAAAATGCGGGGTTGTTTCAACTCGTTGAGTAAAAAATATGGGCACCCACCATTAGTGAAATCAGAAAATGTCCATATTTTTTCCAAGCATGGGATAGAAACGACCTAACAACGGATTAAAACAAACAAACAAATATATATACTATATATAATATTATTTTTATTGTATTATATATTATAACCTAATACTTCAGAAACTATGTTGTCCATTAAACTCTGCAGCTTTTTAGTTTTTAGAAATATTCAGAAATTAAAGATTTTAATAAACCTTTCAAATAAGCCGAAATTAATAATAATAATAAATATTTTAAACATTTGCTGACTACATAATGTACATATCTTCTGTAATGTATATCAGCCACCCTACTCTATAGACATCAGTATCATCCCTCGAAATCCTTTGTCAGTCAGTATTTTCACTTTTTTTAACATTAATATTATTCAAAACACTATATACTGTAAGCACACATAGCCGTGCCATTACAGACCACTGCAGTGGTAACAATTTGTAGCAATATCATGTACAACTACTGTATAAGGTCAGGCATTTGCTGCAGTCTGCTTTACTCTTAAAGATACACACCACATTAAAGTGTGTTTGCAAGAGAGGAATGGGACAGATCGCAGACACAAAACACCCCAACATACACCAAAAAAAAACGTTTTGCGCCATTAGATGGTGTGAATGGGATAGCATTTGTGTTAACAGATCAGGACAGTACTGATGTTAAAGAAATATTCTGGATTCTCTCTCTCTTTCGTCTGTGTAATGCGGTTGAGTCAAGGGGGTTCCGAATCAAAGGTGACTGGGAAATGGGTTAGTAAAAGCAAAAGGAGAGATGACTGTAGATTAGGGGTGTGCGACTGATGTAAAGACTGAAGTGTGGAGAGAGAGTGAGTGCTGAGGGCAGAAGTCATACATGTAGGGATTTATTTCTAACTGAGAAAGATTGTTTACGCAAACACACACCCAGAGACACACACACTGTGGCACACGCACTGCCTGGCCTGGTAGACTTTGTAGCCAGAACACGTTTCTCCAAACAAGCACCTCCTCGCCTTTACTAGCTGAGAGTGAATCAGAGTCTTCAGCATTAAACACACACGCACACACACACACACACACACACACACACACACACACACGCACAGGCTTTGGTTGACTATCCCCTTGGGGACAGTCCATAGGCGTAATGTTTTTATACTGTACAAACTGTATATTCTATCCCCTACCCCTAACCCTATCCCTAAACCTAAAGATCATAGAACACTTTTTGCATTTTTAGATTTGTAAAAAATATTGTTCTGTACAATTTATTAGCTTTTTTGCCCCTGGGGACCTCAATTTTGGTCCCCACGGTGACACGAGTCCCCATGTGTTGGTGTGTATTCAGGTTTAGGTCCCCGCCGGGATATACAAACATGAACGCACACACACACACACACACACACACACACACACACACACACACGCACACACACACACAGACTGTATCAGAACAATGAATGAATGAATGTGAGTTAATGCACATGTTTGAGTAACTGAATATGTGAGAGAATGTTGCCTTCAAATGGCATCATAAATATCGTATTCACAAGTTGTGACGTTGTCGGGGGCTTGTGGATATATAAAACTATGGAAAGCAAACTGTTGTCGATGGTAATAAATTATTTGGAAGTTATTTCAATTCTACAGTACATGCGGTATACATAATGTATGGATTACTAAATATAAAAAAACAGTGAACACGTGATCAGAAAAAAATAATTCAAAGATTCAAGTGTCATTTGTAAAGGGATACCTGTCTGGGCACTTTATAGCTGTATAAAACGGATGAAGCAAAATGAATTAGTCATGAAGTCCACAGGAAAACTATTTTTTTCTTAAATTTGTAAGGTTTACGCTACGTGTGCACTTAAACATATTACATGTTTTCGTAACAAACACCCTACTGGATGGCGAAAGAAAGAAAGAAAGAAAGAAAGAAAGAAAGAAGAAAAAAGAAAGAAAGAAAGAAAGAAAGAAAGAAAGAAAGAAAGAAAGAAAGAAAGAAAGAAAGAAAGAAAGAAAGAAAAGAAAGAAAGAAAGAAAGAAAGAAAGAAAGAAAATGAAAGAAAAAAAGAAAGAAAAAGAAAAAGAAAGAAAAAAAGAGAAAGAAAAAGAAAAAGAAAAAAAGAAAGAAAAGTGAGCGAGTTCTCAGTACACCAAGAACAATAACTATAAAGTTCAACATACTACAACATTGTTTATTCTTGTTATATTTTTCAGCTGATGAACGACAAAACATTGAGAGCCAGTCAAAGTCCATGCTAATATTTGCTTTTTATATTTGCGTTCATCAGCTGGAAAAAACGCCATTAAAGTGACCCCAACAATATCCTTCCTGTATTTTAATGTCATCAAGTAAGTTAAGAATTTAGAAAAAAAACTATCTTTATAATGATTATTCTTGGTGTCCACAGAACAGTTCTATTCTATTTATCTATCAAGCATAACAAATGTAAAAAAGCCAAGACACACTACTGAGGAGATCTGGTCACCTGACTCGTCCCTTTAATTCTTACGATACATCTGCCACAGCGGTGCTACTCGCATGACTGTAAAGATGTCCGTGCTCATATTAGAATTATCCTTGTATTCAATGCTACCGTAACGATCAATAACACAATTTATGAACAGTGCAGCAAGAAAGACAGTCAAAATATGTGTGTGTGTGTTGAAGGAAGCTGTTATCTACACAATCTAATTCTCTCTCTCTCATTCTCTGGAGAGAACAGGAACTTGCAAGCGCACAGCTGAGCTGCTGCATCTGCCAACCCCGTAATGCCGCTCAGGTGAGACTGTGTTGAACAGAGATAAGAGCAGTAATGTAATCACGACTTCACATTAACATCAGGTGCTTCAGGACGGAGATCCTGTTGTCTCCGCTAGAGAAAGACATCTTTCTGCTGTCTGTCTGTCGTATGACCACATGTTCAGCCCCACTAAACACACACAGTAAGTTTGTATAAGTTGCATTCGGGTTCATCTTCGGTCAGTGAATAACTGAAAATAGGCTAATGCCTGACCTCACCACACACCACTGCACACAGCCGTGCCACAGATTGACAACACGCCTGTGCAAATGCATGTGCATTCGTGAGCATGTGCTTATGTTTGTGTATCTACGTGTGTATCCGATAACAGAGGCCAGTACAGAAAATGGAAAAGAATATCAGTAGCTACAGTGAGCGGATTAAAGACCTCATCTCGGTCTGCCACCACCCCACCGCATGAGCGAGAGATGGCGCAGCCCATCAGCTCAATGCTGCACACGGTCAGTCAAACATCCCACAAATCCACAGTATCCAAATGACAGCGACAGAAAAACAGGCTTATAATATGTTGGGCTAGTCGAACTGAAACAAAAATGAGCACAGCTGCCACTTGAGAGAGTTACAGTACAGCCGCTCTCATGCCGCTTCAAACCTCAGAAATGTCAGTTTAATGCCACACAATTCCAAAAACTCCCAAGCAGATGGACATCACTTGATTCAACTGATTCAAAATGATTAAATGTCATTTTTTGAATTAATAAAATTGATTCAATTCATAATATTGGTAGGGTTTTAATAAGTTTAGTTAATGCATTGGCTAACCAGAACAATGCATTTTTTTTACAGCATTTATTGATCAATTGTTCATTCGGGTTAGTTCATTGAGAGTTCGCTAATGATAACTTGCAACACTTTGCATTTTAAATCACCAAGAAACAGAAGTAACGATCGTCGTCTTTTCCATATCCTGACGTATTGTATATCCAAGTGAAATGGTTTCTGAAATGAGAAAGAAAAATCTAGGACGGGACTTGATTGTCCATCAAGAACTGACTGGATCGTTGGAAGTTGGGTGTTGCCAAAAAAAATGGGGCAGATTTGAATGCCAGTTTGCAGTCAGTCAATCATTGGATGTTTTTCATTAAAGATTATGAGGGCGCATTAATTAAAAAATAATAATGACGTGCACAGATTTTAAAATTTAGATTTCATGCCATCATGCCATCGATCGCTTTAATAAGTGCCATTGTGGATTAATGATTGATTATGACTTTTCATTTCATGCGCTGCGTATTATGGTCACACAGGTAATGCTGTCAGATGTTTGGTATCATCTGTATCGTCTACAGAAAGCCGTTCATCTAATTGAATGGAATGGAGAATTCAAACTGACATGACTATACAGAAATTGGTATGATGCCAACATTGATTTTCATTTATTGCACTAATGGTTCATTTTGATTTAGGCTGTAACTCTGATTCTTTTGGAAGGTTGAGAGATCTCGTTCAGCGAGGCCAGACGAGATAAAACCGACCGCATTACCGTGATGAGAGCGGAGTTGACGGGGGGTTCGCCGTAATTGCGACGTATCACGGTGTGTTTATGAGAGGTGTTGTTGATCTGTGAAGAGCAAGGAGGTTGCGTAAATGTTTCCAGAGTCTCACGTTCCACGTGATTACCGCCATCATTATCATCATCATAATCATTCCAAAGAGCTCACTAACACCTTCCTATGTTCAGTGTGACAACAAAGTATCGCAAATGAAAACCCAACGTAGCCTGTAGGGACAGCAGACCACTCAGATGCATTGTGGGTACAGGAAGAGGTTAACGCTGCATACTTGCCTTGGTGTGAAGTTTGGACAACTGCTTTTCATCCAGATGAGTCTGTGCGTATACTCGCCTCTTGTAGCGAAACTGCAAATACAAAACAACGTGAAATAAACGAAAGCAAGCATACCAACAGTATATATTAATGACGGCTCTGTGTTAGGTGTGAATCGCTCTAGTCGTATCTGTGAGCATGTAAAACAACTGCATATAAACAGTACATTAGCAGGCAGGACCAGAACTCTCCAACCCGCTGAGAAACAATAAATCACTTCATTTTGTCAAACCATGCTGAAGAAAACAAGCAAAGGTAACGCTGCAGGAGGATCATCTATCTTCAGTCTTTTGATGCAAGTTGCATCCTAAAAGTAAAAGTGACCAATACAGACATAAATAGAGAAGAATTCTTATAAATAATAAAATATTTGTTTTTGCCAATTGCCCTGTGGTGAGTGCCCCGACATACACTCACCTAAAGGATTATTAGGAACACCATACTAATACGGTGTTTGACCCCCTTTCGCCTTCAGAACTGCCTTAATTCTACGTGGCATTGATTCAACAAGGTGCTGAAAGCATTCTTTAGAAATGTTGGCCCATATTGATAGGATAGCATCTTGCAGTTGATGGAGATTTGTGGGATGCACATCCAGGGCACGAAGCTCCCGTTCCACCACATCCCAAAGATGTTCTATCGGGTTGAGATCTGGTGACTGTGGGGGCCATTCTAGTACAGTGAACTCATTGTCATGTTCAAGAAACCAATTTGAAATGATTCGAGCTTTGTGACATGGTGCATTATCCTGCTGGAAGTAGCCATTAGAGGATGGGTACATGGTGGTCATAAAGGGATGGACATGGTCAGAAACAATGCTCAGGAAGGCCGTGGCATTTAAACGATGCCCAATTGGCACTAAGGGGCCTTAAGTGTGCCAAGAAAACATCCCCCACACCATTACACCACCACCACCAGCCTGCACAGTGGTAACAAGGCATGATGGATCCATGTTCTCATTCTGTTTACGCCAAATTCTGACTCTACCATTTGAATGTCTCAACAGAAATCGAGACTCATCAGACCAGGCAACATTTTTCCAGTCTTCAACTGTCCAATTTTGGTGAACTCGTGCAAATTGTAGCCTCTTTTTCCTATTTGTAGTGGAGATGAGTGGTACCCGGTGGGGTCTTCTGCTGTTGTAGCCCATCTGCCTCAAGGTTGTGCGTGTTGTGGCTTCACAAATGCTTTGCTGCATACCTCGGTTGTAACGAGTGGTTATTTCAGTCAAAGTTGCTCTTCTATCAGCTTGAATCAGTCGGCCCATTCTCCTCTGACCTCTAGTATCAACAAGGCATTTTCGCCCACAGGACTGCCGCATACTGGATGTTTTTCCCTTTTCACACCATTCTTTGTAAACCCTAGAAATGGTTGTGCGTGAAAATCCCAGTAACTGAGCAGATTGTGAAATACTCAGACCGGCCCGTCTGGCACCAACAACCATGCCACGCTCAAAATTGCTTAAATCACCTTTCTTTCCCATTCTGACATTCAGTTTGGAGTTCAGGAGATTGTCTTGACCAGGACCACACCCCTAAATGCATTGAAGCAACTGCCATGTGATTGGTTGATTAGATAATTGCATTAATGAGAAATTGAACAGGTGTTCCTAATAATCCTTTAGGTGAGTGTATAGTGCCAGTGCACTTGCGGCCTGACCCAAATTCAATTCCTGTCTCAAGCGCCATTTGCCGGTCCCAATCCCCTGTCTCTAACCAAAAGCTTTCCTGTCTGTTCTCCTCTGTCCTGTCAAACAAAGGCAAAAAGTATGGAGTCAAAGTAGGGTCACATATATTTGCAACACATCTTTTCCTCTGCAGTACCTACTAATTCATTTGCACCGCCCCTTTAATTCTGCGTTTCAGCCACCAGTGCTTTTGCGACTCGGTTTTTCCTTTGCGCTTCACTTTACTGTGCGTTTGGCTTTATGGCACTGGTTGACACGTGGGGGCAGAGTCAACGGATTGGGGCGTATATAATCGGTCTGGGCATGCCTTCCTCATTGCCTTTTTTTTCTCTCAATACCCAAGTTTTATTTCGCGATTCATTATTTTGGTTTGCAGTTGTATTTTTTTTATCAATTTTTATTTTGCAAAACTTATTTTTTGTTTGCAAACCTTTTTTTTGTTGCAAATATATGTGACCCTACTTTGACTCCATAAAAAAGCCCCTAAAATATAACTTAAAATAAAATGTTAGCAAAAAAGAGCACAAGATGTTTTGGAAATAAAAGACAGAAAAGCCCAAACATGAACATTCTATCATCATTTACTCACCCTCGAGTTGTTTCAAATCTGTATAAATTGCATTGTTCTGATGAACACAGAGAAATATATTTGAAAGAATGCTTGTAACCAAAGAGTTCTTGGCCACCATTGACTACCATAGTGGGAAAATTGTTTTATAAATGTCTTTGTTCTGTTGAATACAATTTTCAAAACTGTACGAAAGCAAACAGCACTGAAAAAAGGGTTTCATTCAACCAATTAAAAAAATTAGGGTAAGGATTCACGTCTATATTTTATAACTTAAGCCAATGAAAAATAATAAAGAAAAGGTATATATTTTTCATTGGCTCAAGTTATAAAATTTAGATGTGAATCCTTACCCTAAAATATTTTAATTGGTTAAATGAAACCCTTTTTTCAGTGAGTTATGGGGCACTTTAATCTAAAGTAGTCTAAAGTCTTAGTCAATGGTGGCCAAGAACTGTTTGGTTACAAGAATTCTTTCAAATATCTTTCTCTGTGTTCATAAGAACAAAGAAATGTACACAGATTTGAAACAACTCGAGGGTGAGCAAATGATGACAGAATTTTCATTTTGGGGTGAACTGTTCCTTTAACTACAGCAACCATACCTCTAAAGTTTTATTTGTAGTAAAAGCACTGTTCATTTTTTGAGGAATTCTTCAAAACTCCTAAAAAAGGTAACTTCAAGCCAAACTCTTCAACCACAAATCTAAACATTGCACAAACCCACGTGCACGTAAAGTGTCCTGAGCCATGGGGCTTCCCAGAGAGCTCCTACCCTCCTATCTAACTCTTTAAATCTCTTATTTCTCGCTTGCTGCATCTATACATTCTATTTACCCACTCCGTTCCGTCCATCTCTCAGTCTACGGGATCTCACTGTGCCGTGCAGGCTTTGTTCACTAGTGGAGCTGGATTTATCAGGCCAGCATGGGACAGATCTATAGACCCACTGGTGTGCTGTTATGGTGCTGAGAGCGGTGAACCTCCACTCACGTGCAGTGGGGAAACAATGAATAGCACATGCAAGCACAACATCGCACCTCTTTCACTCACTCTCTTTCATTCTCTTTCACTCTCATCTGTATAAATTTCTTTGTTTTGATGAACACAAAGAAAGATATTTGAAAGAATGCTTGTAACCAAACATTCTGGGCCACCATTGACTACCATAGTAGGAAAAACTGCTTTATAAACTTCTCTGTTTTGTTGAACACAAAAGAAGATATTTTGAAGAATGTAGGAAAGCAAACAGTTCTGGGGCACTTTTGACTACCATTGTCATTTTTTCTACCAATGGCGGCCAAGAACTGTTTGATCACAAGCATTCTTCCAAATATCTTTCTCTGTGTTTATCAGAACAAAGAAATTTAAACAGATTTGGAACAACTCGAGGGTGAGGAAATGATGACAGAATTTTCATTTTTGGTTGAACTGTCCCTTTAAGCGTTTGTGTTTTTAATCAGTATGTGTGTTCACTGGGTCTCAGACCCTTGACCTTTGCATGACATCTGGTATGCTGAATCTGAACCTGAATCTGATGCTGTTGAAAATGTATTATGGATGTTTCCAAGGTGCCCATAAACTGTCACATGTGTGAATTGATGTCTCAATCAGTTTGCCATCACTCAGAGACATCTATATGTGCACTTTAATTTGTTTTAGTCTGCTGTCAGTCTATAACTTGAAAAAAAACCCTTCCTCTGTAGTATAACATGAAAAAATGAAAAAACTTTGTGCAGTTAGATTGTTATGCCATCTAACTGCACAAAGTTTTTTCATTTTAGGTTAACGTCAAGGTCAAACACGCAGCATATATACATTGTTATTCTGATATACTACAGAGGAAGGTTTTTTTTCAAGTTATAGACTTACAGCAGACTAAAACAAATTAAAGTGCGCATATAGATGTCTCTGAGTAGAACTGTGGCAAACTGATTGAGACATCAATTCACACATGTGACAGTTTATGGGCACCTTGGAAACATCCATAATAAATTTTCGACAGCATCAGATTCAGGAAGAACGTAACTGCATGCAGGCAATGATTTCTCTGTCATTTATCTGTTCAGAGCAGAATGGTTATGCCATTTCTCAGATCTCTCTCTCTCTCTCTCTCTCTCTCTCTGGCCCTAAAAGTCATAATTGGACTGATCAGGTGAAATAATAATTTGAGTATTTCTGACTAAACAGGGATATAACAACGAAGATACACGGCATAAAGGAGATCCATAGCACACTGATAGGAACCTGGGAGTTTATATTATTATGATATGATCTTATTCAATCCTGTGGACGTCTGCATTAGAGGCTGACATTTTTTGGGGATTCCCACGGGTCAATCTGGGCGGTTAATCACGTGACTGGAACGGGACGGGAAAAAATGTCAGCGGGAGTGGGCGGGACCGGGAATAACCAAATATACCTTTGATATAAATAAACATATAATCTTCTGTTTGCTGTGGTGTGGCTGGTTAAGTGAATGACGTGCTCCACACACCCATAACAGTTGGTGGCAGTAATGCACCAGTTGGTACGCCAACCACCAATAAAATAAGAGAAGGCGGCGGCTTCCCCATGCACTCACTTGACTGAAATGTAGTCAGACCCGAAACTCACACTGCAACGACTACTTTGGGAAAATGATGCCTCTGTAGTGCTCACCACCATTTCTGGGCGGTCTTACTGTATTTTTTACTGTAACTGACTGATTTTACTGTAACTGTCCTTAAAGGTCTGTATGTTATTGTTGAAAATCAGTTTCCCTATGGAGGAAAATATGGCATTTTCACTTTCTGAAAAATCTGTTTATAATACAAGGACAACAACTGGTCACAGGTTTGATAATACAGTAATAATGATTAATATGAGTGTATCAGGTCAGAGAACCGCTCTCACCTCCAGGTATGGTACAGGAGGTATGGCTGGGAATGGATATTCTTTAAGCGTGCGCTGCTCGTCTAAAAACTTTCCGGCTTTGCCGTTGTAAGCAGGCTGGAAGAGTCCGTAGTTCAGCACGTCCTTCAGGCTCTGGTTGAGTGTGCAGAGGATCCGTTGTTTAGACAACCAGATGGGCGACTCGACATTGAACTTCATGCATTTCTGCAGAGGAAACACACACACATAAAGATCAGGTCTTATTGTGATTTTAATCAGTGTACATTTCTAAGAAAAATAAACATTTTTTTTTTCATTTTCACAACTTTTCTCCATTTTATTTTTATTTTTTATACCACCTTACACAATATAATTATAGAATCGTATTAGGAATTTAAAACAGTACTCTGTTTCCCTCAGCAGAATTCAAGTACAGCGATAAGAATGCCATTTAATTTATTCAACGTGTGCTAAACCAGTAACAATAATTACACAAGTTATAGTATTCTAGAAACTATCAATACCATATAGTAAAAATTAGGAAGAGCCACCATGCTAATTTACAACAAATTCAAAGGCATATCATATTATTGAATGTGTAAAGTAGGGATGTGCGAGACTAATCGACTAGTCGTTTAAACGGTAAGCTCCTACTAGTCGACACGGAAAAATTACACTAAATGTTATAATTTAAATGACTTCCATTTTAATGTTTCGTTTAAAAAATGTTTAAATCACTTACTAAAACAATATGTTTGATAAAATAATTATTAATAGTCTTTAAAAGTGTATCAGGAACGAAATGTTTTAATTTTAGGTCAGATCTAGCGTGCGGTTCCATTGAGCCAATTGCAGCACGCTCAGAAATGACCACTTGAAAGATTTCGAGTTCGAATGAGTTGTGGGGCTGTTTTGAAGGAGGAAAACGGGTAGGTTTTACGCAAACTATGTCATATCAAAGTGGCATAATAATCATTTCACTGGAGCCATGCGTAACCATACTGTATCGTGTTCTTTGGCGCGATGCGGAAAATGCAGACAGAAGCGCGGAATGCAGGCATAAAAAAGTAGATAATGCTACATACAGTTATGTTAACAATTACTTAATAATAATTATCAATATGTTCATATTTAAAATGCATGAAAGATGGATTTACGTTATTTGATGGCGTAATGAGCTGTAAATGCGGTGAATGCATCTCGAGCACACTCAATAAAACTGAGATGAGAATGTCTCAGCTTCTAGATTCACAGAACTTTGAAATTTCTTTGATTATAATGTTTATCACAAAAAAAGCGCTTGAATAAACATGATCGCTTAGCACTGTTATCTGTGTGTCCTTGCAGAGTTTGCGCAGATCCCTCAGACGGAGTTATTGTTCACAAACATTGAGCCAACTTTCATCCGAGCATAGCGCTTGCATTTCCTCAACAAGGACATGTAAAATAATATTAACATCATAATCACATGCTGACTCGAGAGTTTAGCCTATGTATGTTCTATACATTTGCTAATTTGGGCAGTATGCTTTATTAGCGGCTTTTTCATTCGCTCTGCGCGAGATCAAATGTGTTCTGTACTTTTTGTCCATTTTTTTGTTCTGTCCTTTTTGCTTTCTATTCGCTGTTTTGTTTACACACGTTGCTCTTCATTATAAATAAAAAACATGCTATAATGTAGGTTGATATTCTATAGGCCTAGCCTAATTATAACTTGTAGACTACTTAAATTGCGACATAATTAAAAAAGCAATATTTTTTCAATCAACATCATTTAAATAAACAAATAATGAAACATTCGTTGTTAACCTTTAATTAATTGTTGTTAAATATTTTAAGTTTCATGACTTAAGTGTAATACTTTCACAAAAAATGTATATAAATGTTCAATTAAATTATAGTAATCAAATAAGAGTCCGAAAAAACAGACTTAAAGGAGAAAATCAAATGGATTTTGAATAGGCTACATATTTTAAGGCCAGGCACAGACCTGCCAAAGCAAACAAATGCTCATCGCGTCACTTCTTGCAGCCGCTAAAACGATCCAGTCAGGGTTGGCTCATCAGCAAAAGCAGAAATATTAATGACCATAACGTAAGGAAAGTGGAACACGTATGCCTGTTTTAACTACATTAAATATTGGATATGAACAGTTTGATTAATAGCCTACATTCTTTAGTCTTTAAAATGTCTTACATAGGCCCTACGCAAAGTTTTTGGACCGCCTTCTGGGCCATTCTTAGTTTTAGACTAGTCGACTACACAGTTACAAAACTTTTGTTTAAACAACTGCCAAATTAGTCGTAGAGCACATCCCTAGTGTAAATAAATGAAAATATGATATGACATATCATAAAACCTCATAAAACAACTTCATTAATGATAAAATGTGTACTGCATGTGGAATTAGGTTCACAAAAAAAAAATGAATGCCGACTTCAAAGTGTTTGCCTTTTTGCCACTTTGTGGAGCTTTTGCCCCAGAATCAACAATGAAGATTTCAGAGAATACCCAGCATCCAATCAAAAGCCGTCTCAATGAAAGCCTCTCACCTGTATCTTTGTCCTCTATAGCATTACTCATAACACACAGACCCTGCCCTCTCCACAACTCTGATTACTAAAGCCAGACAACCAGCGAGACACACAGAGACATGAGAGAGAGAGAGCATTTCAGCTCTTGTTTGGTTCTCCTCTTAGCAAATACAACATCAAATGCTTCTTTGAACTCCGCTGCATTTATTTTACCAGAGATTTCAGCATTAAGAAGATCTTACTTCCTACAAAGACCTACAAAGATGAGGAGAAGAGGGCACATCAGTCACGCACGCACGCACACACACACACACACACACACACACACACACACACACACACACACGCACACACACACACACACACACACACACACACACTTGTAATTTCAGAAAGCTCCTGAAGTCAAACCCCCAAAAATAAACTTCCTGTCATTTAAAGGGATAGTTCATCCAAAAATTAGCAATTTTCAGTCCTGGGACATCATCCACTACCATAGTAGGATTTTTTTTTGTTCTGTTGAACACATAATGAGATATTTTGAAGAATTTAGGAAAACAAAGAGTTCTCTGGCATTTAATTCCTCCTACTATGGTAGTCCATGATGTCCCGGAACTGAAAATGACTTAACATTCTTCCAAATATCTTTCTCTTTGTTCATCGGGACAAAGTAATTTATACAGGTATGAAATGACACGAGGGTGAGTAAATGATGACAGAATGTTCATTTTTGGGTGAACTGTTCCTTTAAGCGTTTGTGTTTTATCCAAAGTGAGGTATAGTGGATTTTATCAGTTTGTGTGTTCATTGGGTCTCAGACCCATGACCTTTGCATGACATCTGGTCATATCACTCTGGTCATATCCCTTTAATTCACTGTCGTTCCAAACACACATGACTTTTTTTGCAGATCTCAAAAGGTGAATTCATGAGAAATCGCAAAGCACCAGAAGCCATAAAATACACTTTAATATGTTTATGGAGCTTTTACTCTGGCTTTGATATTTAAAAACAAATGTCCTTATTATTTTTCACTGAAAAAAGGACTTGAAACAACATGGACGCCAGTAAATGACACAATTTTCAATTCCTGAAACCCGTGTACTTTTCCGTGCTATTGGGGACAACAAAACCCTCCGCCACGGCTTTTCCATTTGATTTCCAATCTTAAATTTCATCAGTCGTTTCTCTGTTTATCTTCCCGCACACTGACAGGCGTCTGGAACACATTCAACTCTATTTAAACAGGAGTATAACCAGCCGCTGCCAGGCGGCAACCTCTATTCCAAGACACAAATGGAAGTGACAAGCCAGTTCAACACCATAATACAATAATCCCACGGCACACTTATTTAGAGCTTTGTCACAGGGACTTTTAGACGCCACAAATTAAATGCACATAATCGTCAATAAAAACCAAGGTCAAAATTCGATTTCTCCATATAGTGCATTGTTGAATGCAATACTGAGAAGTTGGATCAGCATAGAAATTGTGAACGTGACCACAACCAACTCTGACCTAATACAGCTGAAAATAAAGTATAGGAATGTGGTTTGACTTTTACAAGTGCCACATAAATCTGCTTTGTTCTTTGTTCAAAAACTCTCCACCCATATTGGCAGTGCACTTCCCAGAATGCAGCAGTGCTGATGCGGTTCTCTGAACTGACGGTCTAATGCTGACAGTATTAGCCTCAGGAAATTCATAACAAGCCTCTATTGGCATCCGTTTGGGAGAGAGAGATTTCTAACAATGCATTGATTGAGTTTCACACACGCAGACACAGCAGTGAACAATGACTCTGTTTGGCTGAAACACACAGGATCTGCTTAAGAGCTTTGGTAATCGGCCTGGTTCTCAACAAAGCTCCAGAGAAACATGAAGCAGAGATTCTGTTAATCACATCTGGAGAGTAAGACAGGTTCAACTATTACACCCCCGTATAGGTGGACACACACAATAGTTATGTCGTACACATACTGTACACTGTCAGAAAAAAGTTCTGTCACTGGGGCTGTCCTCTTTGTACCTTTATAGGTATATAACATATAAAATGTTGTTCCTTTTTTTGGTACATTTTTGTACCCTAAGGACCCATTGTGTACCAGTTAAATATTCAAAAGAACTTACAGCCATGGAAAAAATTAAGAGACCATTTCAAAGACCATTTTCAGTTTTTCTGAATTTACTATTGGTAGGTATATGTTTAAGTAAAATTATCATTTTTGTTTTATTCTGTGAACTATTAACAATATTTATCCCAAATACCAAAAAAAAAACAGATTGTTTCTATTTGCATTTATCTGCAGAAAATAACAGAAAGATGCACTGTATTTTTTCAGACTTCAAATACTGCAAAGAAATTCATATTCACTTTAAAGCAATACAACAATTTGTACATGTAGAAAAACGTTTTATGTGATAACCTGGATTTTTGTGTCTTGTCATGCTGTCAGTTTTTCACATTGCTGTTGGATGACTTTATGTCACTCCTGAGGTTTGATTTTGTTGAAATTCAACGGACACTGGACTGAAATGACCACAATACATCTAGAAATGTTGATTAAATGAAAATTTGGAATGGTTTCTTAATTTTTTTCGCTGCTGTATAACCGATTCTCACATTTATAAGGAATTGTCAGGCCATTTTCTACCTATAAATAATGATCTAGAGCAGTGGTTCTCAACTTTTTTTGGGCCAGCGCCCCCCTATTCATTTTCCAGGTCCCTTACCGCCCCCCACAAAAATAATGGGCTAAATGTCTCCATAATAATAATAACAATAATAATACATTATATGTTATTAAAATATAATTTAAAACGCATGTCACTGAATTGGGATAATCGGTAATCTCAATAAATGCATATTTGTTTTGTCTCATGAAATACCAATAAAAATAAATAAAAAGCACGACTCTCCGTGGCCTTTTAGTGGACTGTTTGAAGTGTTTTTTCACACGCGATGTGGCGAGGACTCAGCTGTCACATTTTCTTGTAGCGGCCCAAACGTTTTGTACAGTCAAGGTGGTGCTCGTATCTCGGGGAGAATAAGAATGTATTGATATGTTTTTAAATAATTGGTTAAAGCCGACGCGGCTGCCGCGAAGAGCTGTGTCCAGGGTGAAGAGGCAGGATTTTGGGTGCATTTTTTTGGCATTACAGCACTGATAAAGGAGAGGAAGGATTAGCAGGCATGCAAATAATTTCGCAACTCAAAAAAACCCTAATATGCCTAAAATAGGCTTAAGTACGATATAATTTGAGCATGTCCTCATGAGATACTTTCTCTCCCCATTAAACAGGCTGATAAACGGGTGATCTGCTCCAGTCATCTCAGGTGGTGAGCTGTCAGGTGGTGAAATGAGCGGGCAGGCTCTGTTCTTTCTGCTATCTTTCTAGAAACCACACGCAGGGTCTCCAGGGGTCCCTGTCTAATGAGAAAGACTTGAAAAAGTCAAAAGAACTCTCTTCTCGCGGCACGGCAGGGTCATGTTGATTGGATACTTTGGTATGAAAAAGTCTTACTCAGCGATGCTCATAATAAGACCTTAGCAGCACGAGGAGCATTCACACACAAACACACACACACACACACACACACACACACACAAACAAAAGAGAGTAATTGAGCTCTTGGTGAGTTTGAGAGGGTGTTATTTCTTTATAAGCCCTCGTAGCAAGAGCTTAAGACATCATCCACCAATGAAGGATGCCACAATCTCCACAGGAGTTTGCTAATGCGTGCATTACGTGTCACACAAGCATTCATAATAGCATTAATTATTGAGCTTCTGTAGATACAGATACAAGACCGAAAGCTGGGAAAGCACATGGTACGAAGAGATCCGGGCGCTGTTACTGTGTTCATTTTCTAAAGCCTCTCTGACATACTGTAAATGATTTACAAACATAAATTAATGATTTTCTTTTAATGAGACACGTGGAAAAAAACTCGGCTTCCTTTTTCCCCTTGGAAACCTGCTAAAGGCTTAAAAAATGTAGCAGATGCCCAACAATACATCATGTACTTGCTATTGTCTTGAACAAAATCAATATAAAATATTCAGCGCTGTGAACCTTGCAAACCTTGACAGTAAACCTCTCAAAATGCTGGGCTGTTTCAGCCTATGGTTGGGTAAAATATGGACAAAAACTAAACACCTATACCGGGTTTTAGGTAAAAACGATTCAGCATGAGTTATTGGTTGTGTCCATATTTTACCCAATCATGAATTAAAAAGAACCCAGCATTCTTTTGAGTGTTCATTGGGTAAAACCAGATTAAGAAAACTTGACATTTTTGTGTGCAAGATGCACGAGGCGAGCTGGGAATTGGCTGCGGGAGTTCATTCAAAAGGCTAAAACTAATGCTTCCCCCCAGTCCTCCTAGGAAGTTCCCGCGTACCAGTTTGGAAATCGTAATTACGGCGTAATGCCATAACTTTGCTCTGAATGAAATGGACACATTTCCTCATCTCTATTCATTTTCCTGACAGAGAGATTTTTATCAACTAAAGCAGAAGATGCAATTGATGCTTTGGTATTTTATCATCTTTGTGCGACTGACACGCATTGTGCAACCTTGCTGCTACAAAAACCGACTAAATGATCAGTATTTCTTGCAGGACTCATAATGAATTATGAGAAAAGGGCATGCAAAAGCCAAATGTATAGACAATATTTGTGACGACAAACCAAAATGATTGAAACATATCAGCTTCTGCCATGATTCCCGATACTGTAAGTCTGGGTTCAAAGAAAATCCAGAGTTTTGTACGGTTAACATCAGCACTGTGATGTCATTCATCTGGTAAATATGATCATTTCCACATGACTTCCTCAAGGCAGCGCTGCAGATCGATGGCAGGACCCTGCTCTGGTAGAAACAAACAGGTGAAGACTTTTCAATAAGTGGCCTTGAAGCAACAGTGGGAAAGACAAGAATTAATGACTGAGAAAAACTAAATGCTGTTAGCAGTGCTGCTGAACTCTGTTTGTTCATGCATTCTGTCTCTACTTGTCAGTCTACATTTTACATTACATTTACATTTATGCATTTGGCAGACGCTTTTATCCAAAGCGACTTACATTGCATTATACTATACATTTTAGTTCCGAGTACGTGCGAACCCTGGGATCGTACCCATGACCTTGGCGTTGCTAGCGCCATGCTGTGATCTTTATAACACTCCTCATAAGCATGTGTTGTGTTTATGAGACTATCAACCCAGAACAAACAGAAACACAATGGCTGAAACATCTCGAGTAAGAAACAAGGACGGCACTCAAAAGGACAAAACTCCTGGTGAACGTTAAATGTGACTATAAGAGGATGGAAAGTGAATGGGCTGCTTTTTGATAAGGGAACAGAAAATAGAGGTCAAGAGTCGTTCTAGTGTACGTCTGTGTGACAGAATATACAACTAGAAAGAATTATGAGAATGTTCAGTTTTTTTAATTTACTATTTATAGGTATGTGTTTAGATAAACAGTACTTTTTGTTTCATTCTGTGAACTACTAACAATATTTCTCCCAAATGTAAAATCAAAAGTTTGTTATTGTTTGCAGGAAATGAAAACTGGATAAACAGGTCAAGATAACAGAAAAGATGCTCTGTTTTTTTCAGACCTCAAATACTGCAAAGAAAACAAGTTCAGATTCACTTTTAAGCAATACAATAATATTTGTATAATAATATTTAGGAAAAATAAACATAAAATGTGATGATCCTGACCTCAGTTTTTATCACAGTATTCACGTGTCTGTCATGCTGTCAGTCTTTTCCATTGAGGAGGTTTGATCTTAATCTTCAAAGTGGTTTCTTATTTTTTTCTCTGGCTGTATAATAATATAACGTAACCTATTGTATTACTGTATATTACTTGTAGAAATTTGTATGGAAAGGAACTCTTTTCATTCATTCATCTTGGAATTCATCACAAGTTTTTACAGTAAAAAACTCTATTTAGGGCATTGATCTTTATGAAACACTGGTAGTTTTACAGCTGACCTTGTAACTTGGGAAAAAAACATAAAAAAAGTGTGAACAAGTTCTTATTTGTTCTGTTAGAGGTCTAAACACTTTGAAAGGTCTGCAAAAATATCTTTTTTTGTGTGTGCCCATAACAACAAACCATAACACAACGCTTGTGTGTGTTTATGTGTGTAGTGTGACCCTGTGCGCGTGTTGTATTGAGACCCTCTGTGTGTGAGTTTCATTTATAGACTGTGAAGAACTTGTTCACTATAACTAAGTTTCATGGATAAACCATCCTATAAACACAGAATCGACCTTCAAAACTTTGTCTCCTTGTCATAAAGCCTGCTGGTTTGATGAGATGAGAGCTATAACAGGATGAAGCATCAGAGGAGCTTCTATTCTTTTTTAGTCTATGTTATTTTGTCAAACAGAGGTCAGGAATCAAAGGTAGTTTAACAGAAAGTACGATTTGACAGTACAATCAATTACAGCATGTGAGTTCTTGCACATGGTGAGGTGTTATCATTTCTGGGAAATTATTGTTTTTAATGACTATTTCTTAGAAAATGAATGTAAGATGCTTCGCTGAACATTTCCTTTGCAAGTCTTAAAGGGGTAGTTTACCCAAAAACCTCAATCAAAACATGTGAAGCACAAAATAAGATATTTTGAGAAATGTCTGAGTGGTTTTATGTCCATGCAATGGAAATCAATGGGGTCAAGTGTTGTTTGCTTGCCGACATTCTTCAAAATATCCTCCACTGTGTTCTGCAGAAGAAAGGTCATATAGATTTGAAATGACATGACATCAGGATCAACATAATGGTAGAAATGTATATGCTGTTAACATTGTGTCTGACGCTATCATGTCTGCTGAAAACGTAAATGAAACACCTATATAAAATAACTACATACTGTACTATAAACTATAAAAGTGAAAAAGCAGATCAGACGTTATGGGTGTCAGCTCTACCTGCTATTGACAAGCTGTGAAAAATCTCTGCAGAAAAGAGGAGTGAGAGGCGTCCACAAAACAGAATCAATAGTGCGTTAACTTATTTATGTGACATGACAAATGCAGCTGTGAGCCACAGGTCACTCGACTCATTCATGCTGCAGGGAAAAGTTTGCCTGTGTGACTTTGTTACAGGCTTTCCTACACGTCACACACACAACCAGAGAACCATGATGGAGGGAGAAATTCATTCTGCATGGTATGTTGATTCTTTCTCAACTTTATGCGGCTTGGTTTTGAAATGCTCTCTCTCTCGACTGTCAGAGTAGACAGACAGTTGTGGTCTTGCATGTGCACAGAATTGAAATGACAGCTTTACCACTGAGCTGTAAAACCGCACCTCAATAGTCCAGCTATTCTGGCTAAACAAGTCTTACTATTACCATTTCAGTTCTTATGAGATTATACAACTATTTAGAGCATATATCTTAGTATTTAGAGTGAAGAACCTAACACAACAATGCGGACCAGATTTATGCCACCGGTAAAATTCTGGCTGTGCCAAAACACCTGTCTCATGGGAGAAATTAACAAGGTCAGATTCCTCTTAAGCGCAATTGTACTTGGATAATAAACTTTTAGCTTCTCCCTCCTTCTCTCTCACATGCACATGAGCTGCATTTTATGATCAGATGAAATACCTGGGGGAGCCAAACTCGCAAGAAAAGCTCACATGAGACACCCGCTCGACATTGAATTAGCTTTCGTCCATGTGTGAAAACACACAACGCACAGCGGGACATGAAAGTTTTTCTAATTAAGACACAATGATGCGTGACAACATGCTGTGGTTGTATCTCAGTCGGTTAACTTTCACACAGACAGCGCAGAATCATAAAACACATTACTGTACATGCAGTGTATCAATTACACACATCTATCTATCTATTAAACACCTTTAAGTCATGCTGTTTGCTAACTTAAGGTAAGGGACATAAGCACCTAGGACACTGAGCATTTAAGGTGCTGTGTGTATTTTTTTGGAGGATCTATTGACAGCAAAGCAATATAACATACATAACTATGTCTTCAGAGGTGTATAAAGTCCTTACATAATGAAGCGTTATGTTTTAATAACTTGTAATGAGCTATTTCTATCTACATACAGCGAGGGTCTCCTTGCATGGAATTCGCCATGTTGTTTCTATAGTAGCCCTAAACGGACAAACTGCACAGAACGTGTCTCACGTAATCTCCTTCGGCACAGAAGCGAAAACATGACGACATCTTAGTCCTGTGTCAGCCTCCATAGTGCTTCGAAAGGGAGGGGTGAGCCATTGGCTGCAATTCGCAACCTCACCACTAGATGCGGACCTGTACACTAGATCTTTAAAGGTACATTAAATATAAAACTTCAGCACACGGTTTTCCACAGCACTTGTGCTATGTTCATGGATCATAGCTCAAGTCATGCAGCGAGTTGAAGACATGTTTCACCTGGCCGACACTAAACTGTTGTAAAAGTTCACACAGATGTTGTCTAAAGTGGGACCTGAGCCATATCTAGACATTACGATAGCATACACACTTGGACGGGACACATTTCATCCAGCTATCACATAGCAACTTTCTGTCACAAACACACAAATTCATAGATATGCATACATAGATGGCACTATTCGACCGCTCTACATGCGTCAAAGCAACTGCCATTTCAGAACGGACCACATTTTAGTTGCTGTCATCTTAAAGTGAAAAAACGCCTTTATCTTGTATTGTGTCAGTTTAGGAATTCTAATGTTTGGGTCTACACTCCAGCAACTAAAAATTGATATTCATTCCTGCATATTGTTGCTGTCCTTCTGAAATCTCACTTTTTTCTGGGAAATTGAAAAGACACTTTAAATAATTAAATACTGTGTTGTCAAAGTTGACAAGCACTTTCTAATACTTTTTATTGTTTAGATATTTGCAAAACCCAGTGACTAATCATAATGATTTATGACAAAAAATAAAAGTCACAAAATATGGAGATTTCAGAAGGATAGCAGTGATTTAACTAAGGTTGAAGTTGCAGTCAACTTTGACTGTTCCAATATGGTAGACGACTTGCGTATAGTGGCCAATTCAAGATTCTAATGAGTCATCTATGTACGTATACTGTATATACAGTATATATAAATCTGAGCTTTAACCCCAATTAAAACAATAAAATAAAAAATTATGATTGCAAAGCATTTTTATATGCACACCCATAAATGCTATGAAAAACTGTAATGCATAAAAGCACATATGACACTGTCAACAAGTGAAAAAATTCTTCTGAAAGAATAGTCTAAGTAAGCTCATATAAATTCTTGGGAATTTATGAGCCTTTATTTAAAGCCAGGAAATGGCGATAATTAATAATCGTCCATCAGCCGAGTAGATTTATGGCATGATTTAAACACTCTGATTTCATTTAATGAACCTTTTTGTCAAAAACTCATATTGGTAAAACCGGCGGAGCCTCTTGAAAATGATATTTACGCTGACTGTTATTCTCACAAAGCACATGGGTGTTGACATATGCTTTTCAATAAGTGCTGCAGAGAAAGCTGTGGGCGGTGTGGTGTGGTTACGGGGCTCAGCTGGCCATGTGAGAATGACCAACACGGAGGAAAAGATCTGGTTTCTGCGTCTGTCTTTCAAGCCTGCTGTGCTGCTACAGGCCATTTGGGAACAGAACGCAAACAAACAAGAGGGAAAGTCGATCGAGGAGGGGGAAGCGTGACGGACAGCAACAGACGGCGAGACGAAGGGAAAAAAACTGAGTAATGTGGAAAGATGGAAGGCATATTTTACCGGAGTTCTGCTTCTTTGCTCTACCTGGCTGAGCAAAAACTTCTAAATGCTGTCACTGCTGAGACTGACAAGCTTTAAAAAGCTTTAAATCACAAAATGTCTTGCAAACCTCTGTCAAAATGAGACCCGAGACATACTGTTTACCCGATACTGGGTTCACGATACGATAGTATCGAGGTGTTTTGAACTACATTTTTGAATGAAATTGAAATAAATGGTAGTGGATGATGTCCCAGAACTGAAAATGGCTAACATTCTTCCAAATATCTTTCCCCGTGTTCATTGGAACAAAGACATGAGTAAATGATGACAGATTTTTCATTTTTGGATGAACTATCCCTTTAAGCAAAATCGTGACCCGTGCCTCACTCAAGCTGAATTTCACTAGCTGTTCAATCTCAAAAAGTTTCAGAACACAATTCAGAATCCTTTGCAAGTTTACGGTTAGCTGCCTATTACTGGCCAAATGCTCTGTGGTGTGTTTACCCACAGAAATAATTCAACTGTGTGTGTGGGGGGAACACAACTAAGCAGTGCACGAAAAAAAACAAAAAACAGGTAAAAGCCCAGATCAGCTTCCATTATTTATAAGCATGTGCGTGTAGACTGTGCCTTGTGTGTGTTTTATCTGTTCAAGCACCAGTGGTCACTGACCCACACCTGAACTGAATCACACACACACTCGACCCGCTCTTACAAGCTCACAGGCGGCCATAAGAGCATCCCAGCGTCAGGACTGAGAGAGAGCGAGCGAGATACTCACCAGCATCACAAAACATTAACCACAAAAACATTACTACATAAAGAATTATTACATATTCCTGCCCTGCAAAGCACCATGGGAAATGGTGGCTGTAAAACTTTTTACAGCCATTAACAAATATAGTAGTCAAAACTATAGTATATAGACGGTTTCATCTTTTCAACATAAACAAATGTTACTGCGCATGCTGAACTTCCGGTACACATTCGCAACCAATAGAGTGCCAGTAGATTATTTCTGATAACAATCAAATAATCGAGAAGAACCGTTATTTGGCTAAACTTGTCTCTCCAATATTTAGATTTTAGACTTCGATACCTAGCTCAACCGCTAGATGTCAATTTACAGTTTGGTTTGTTTAAATGCGACCGAACTACAGGACCCATTCAACAAATTGTTTATTTAATAAAATGAACATACAATATAATTTAACAAATTGTTTATTTAATACAATTATAATACAGTGAAATAATAATACAAATTAATATGAACATAAATTAAATACAATATAGTTATATTATTAGCCAAACACAAACGGAAGTTAACTGGGGGTCAGGAGCGCGATGAAACGGTCTAGTCTTAACTACAGTATGGTAGACTATATTAATATCATAAAGTATCATATATATACTGTATGTATCATCATATATTATGTATAGCATAATGTGGTATCATAAGAAATATGAAACATCATTGCTGATTGCAATGCATTCTGGGATTCTATTGTATTCACAAAGAATACATGTGACGCTGCCTTAGATATTTTAAAAGCAGCATTGTTTTTAGGATAAGGGGCAAAAGGGGTTGAGAACGGTGACTAATATGATGGATACGTTTAAAGAAATAGCTGCTTTGTTCTGTCTCAATTGCAGCCGCAATTAAAGTCTCTCTCTTCTTCACTGTCAAGTTCAAAGGCATCTGTCAAACAATCTCACTGTTCATGTCAGTCAAGACCCTCTCTTGTGTGTGCGTGTCAGGATAGAAATTGCAGAACTAACTCCTCTTATTAAGATCGTCATCTTTCCCACCGTGGCCAACATAAAAAATACAGAAAATGAACAGAAGGAAAACCTTGACCCTTTCCAACAGCCACAATACTCTGATAATAGCTTTAACAGGTGTATCTCTAAAAAATGTTGACTTCGTGTCTTAGCTATTCTCATGTTACTAGGATGAATCGAACCATTGTTTTCGACACTTTTATATGTCCGTTTGAATAAAAACATCTGCTAAATGCCAATTTGACATAGTAGTAGAATCATCTATATACAGTAACAAGAGCGCCCCCTTTGTATAAACGTGGTATTAAAACAGACAGCGTCAGAGTACAGAGGTGCTCATCTGAATCTGATTCAGATTGTTCAAATGTCTAAATTGTGATACTTTTGAGAGTTTATTATTTTTGAGAATTACAGAGAAAGATATGTGATCTTATTACGCGGCGTTCTGGAATACTTAAATCTGATTGGCCAACCACAACAGATAACAACCGCTCAAAACTAATAATACATAACCTGGAGTCATTTTGACAGGTACGGTTTAATTTCACACAAAAATAATAATAAATATGTTTTTTTAATAACATATATGACATTATATTTACAATTGATTAAACCAAATTGTCTATTCCTGGCATCTGAAAGCCGAAAAGTCTTACCTTAAAATCGAAAGTAAACAGGGTTTCCTCAAAGAAGTTCTGCATTTAGGGCTGTCACGATTATGAAATTTGACTGACGATTAATTGTCTAATAAATCATTGCGATTATGACGATTAATTGTCTGTTTTAGGGCTTTGGCGATTATGACGATTAATTGTCTGTTTTTGAGCTTTGACATTTAATTCTCATACATTTTTGACTCGGCGATTGAAACGACCATATTGTTCTGAAAACAAGTTCTGAATTTCCAAGTTTTTTTTCTTGGAAATACATCAGAAAAAATTGGGTCATCATATATTTAAGGTGTAGGCTTTTACCTGTCAATAATACAACCGCCAAATACTTGTAAATTAAGTAAATTGATCAGGTGTGAATTGAAGCCACCATTAAAATACTATCAGTCATAGAAAAGCTTCTAGTCTGTTTTTTTCTCACTTGCAAGACTACAATAAAATTTTACTTGTGTGTTAATGAAATTTTGGTAGACTGGTTTTCACACTGAGATTTGCTTAAATTATATTAAATTGTACTGCAGGTAATTTGTATATGTTTTAGGTTTTTTTAAGTGATTGTGTTGTGGTGGTACATTTTACAAGTATTACCATGCTTTAGTAACAATACATACACTAAAATATGCAATATGCAGATGCACTACAGCTCCCCCTAGTGTCTTCTATAGAGATGTGCAATAATTGCGATGATCTGAAAACATCGCGATGAGGTCAAACAATCGCGATGAGACGATTATTTAATAATCGTGACAGCCCTATCTGCATTTGTTAAAAATGAGCTAATAAAATATTTCAAATCAACATATAATGTTCAGTAACTTAATTATGAGTAAGTTGCTGTGTAATAAGTGGGATAATGTACAGACAGCCTGTGCATTATCCCTTACTTAATGCCTACATGATATAAGAACCATGACAAGTTATACTTATTCTTAGTTCGTAACCAGATAAAACAGTCCGTCTGGATGTGTTCATGCAAGCTATTAAACAAAAAATCATTCAACTTTTCAAACCAATATTGCACTCCTCTTGTTTACATTACAAACGGTGAAAGAAATCTAAATTAATTTCTGTTGCTGTTGACAGCACGGCACAGATTCAATACACATCCATACACATCAAGTTACAAATAACCCTGAGCAGTCTCTAAGCCCATTCAGCTCCAGTCACACTACCCATAAAATGACTATGAGTCACATCTGGTAACAGTCTTTCTAAACAACACTTCATAAAAGAGCTTCATTTTGTTGTAAAATCTCGAAGAGTGGGGGTGTTAGATATGGATGCAAGCCTCTCGTCTCCAGAGTGGTGTCCGGCCCTCAGAAACCTGCTGGTGGTCCAGATGCCTCTTGACAAAGATGGCCAGCCACCAATTACCCCCATACAACAGACAACAGCAGAGATCCATACCTACATCCCAAAACTGATATTTAGTGCAATTTAAGCGTTGCAAACCCAAGTTATGGTACAGTTCATGTCAGGTTTAATTATTAGTAGATAGGACTGTGGACTTGCTATTAATTGCCCAGAGGCGTTGCAAACATGGCCGCCGAGTGGCACGACTTCCGTAAATGGACTTTGACTATATTAATGAGAGAACTGCTGTATTATTCCATTCATCTGCTGCATTACTGCGATACAGACTCACAAAAATACATAAACACGTGCATGCACATAAAAAGCACATCCACAGCATGCAAACAGATGCGAAAACGAAATTAACCCTCTTCAAGTTCACATTATACACATTCCTGGTCTTAATCTTGTTTTAATGTAATAATTAGCCCCACCCCTAAAATAACTTTTCATCTGGATCGCAACTCCAAAGGATGACATAAAGTTCTGCCCTACATTTAGCTTCTAGCACCATGCGCTACAAAACATCAATATTTACATGCTAGTTTAAACATACTATAATATCAGGGAACTAACACAAACATGCACCTGCCACTACTACAAAAGCACACGGACACACAGACCAAGCCATAACCCAAACCCACAGTACCGCATACAGTACACCCCTCCATCCTCGGTTACAAACACAAACTAACAGTTTAAGATGAGCAAAAGCTGCCCTAACAAATCCCCTCAGGACTGCAGCGATGTTTGAGAGAGCATTCGCTCAGAATCAACTCAAAATAAAAGTGTGCGCGCATGTTGGGATGTAAATTGCCCAGGGCACTGAAGCTCCCTATGGCACTTAAACAGTAAGAATGATCTGGAAAACACAAACACAGCACCTCTATTACAACAGAGAGAGAGAGAGATGGCCACATAAACACAAGAATATTACAAAGAAAAGAAATAATGAAACGCTTTGTTTAAATGAGAGGCTCTGTGAGCAAATGTAAGATTTGGAAAACAAAACTAATCTCTAGGAACAAACAAAATGGCAGACAGCTGCAGTTGTTGTGTGTTCGGTTATTAAAGCTGCAATCCATAACATTTGCCTTTTATTTTGCCATCTCTGCAGGGTTTATCCTGGCTCAAAATGAGGCGGAGGTGGTGCCATCCTGATCTTGTACACACACACACACACACACACACGCACGCACGCACACACACACACACACACACATATGTGTAGGCCTACCTTACCTTTAAGTGGCCTAACCAAATATACTTACATAACCAGTCTTACTAAACGAGCCTTGAATGATTCACTGATCTTTTATATTCGCTAGTGTCTGAAAAGTTTCAACAGTTCAAAAGAATCGTTTCAAAGGAGTCATTTCTTTGCGAGTCGTTCTGATCGCAATGTGGGTTCATACTAGGGCTGTGCAAAAATATCGATACATGTAACTATCGCAATAATTTTTTTTTCGATAGTATATCGATAGTGATACCTCTACTATCGATAATTTTTTAAAAATCATGTCATATACATACGGCCAAAAGTAAATGGAAGCGAGCATGGCGAAAAATATAAGAACGCTTGGAGCTCTCAGAGCTGATGTGTGGGTGTGCTTTGGTTTTCAAAAGAAGTCATGGAGTAATGAGTTATATAAAATAATGCTGTTTGTAGGCTTCGCAAGTCATGACACAAGTCACTTGGCTACTGCAGTGCATTAGACAAAAAGTAACAATGATATTTATTGTGCTTTCACGGATGTGACACCAGCGCATTTACAGCACGGATGAACCAGGGGTTTTATTCTGCCCATATTCATTGTTTTAACTGTAATCCACCACAACAGCCAAGTGACTTGCGTGAGCCACCTTACTCCCCTGTGCTGCCCACTTGAGGGGCGCAATCCACAGTTTGGGAACCCAAACCTCTGATCTAAAGGTCCATGCATCGCACATCATGGCCACTCTGCAGAGGTAAGGGATGTTTTTACACTTATCCTTACAGAAAACCCCCGGTGGTGCACAGCATGTTGTATTTCTAGCTCTACTTTTTACATTTTCTATTTCAAGTATCGCAATATATCGCAAATGTGTATCGTATCGAAATAGATAGCAATATATTGTATCGTGACCCATCTATCGTGATATGTATCGTATCGGGAGGCACTTGCCAATACACAGCCCTAGTTCATACTGGCGAACTCGCTGTGTACAGTACAGTGTATAACGCTGATTCAATGAGCCAACTGCACAGTTATTAACAATATACAACGATGTACGCCATGTTAATTTAGGAAACCTTTTAAGAAATTGAACTTACTTGGATGCAAAACAAACAATATTCACCTGAAAAGCCGCGAAACAGCTAGTACAGCTCTATTAGCTCTTGTCCTGCGACTCTTCAGCACCTCCTTTGTGGCGTAATGCCGCAACTGCAGTTACAAATGACAGTCTGTTGAATACACGCAGTGTTTTTTGTCAAGACACCCGACATCATTTTGGCGAGAGACTGAGGCGGCACGAAATTTGACGGAGGCGGCCGCCTCCAATTGTTTTATACAGGAAAAACCCTGCTCTGTTAAAAACATAAAATCGTAGATTACTTTATGTACTTATCTTTGGATAGATTGAAAGTAAATAATGTCAAAAAGGCATTTCCCGAAAAAACGGTACACAATGGCTAAAATTGTTAATCATTATAAGCTTACTGCTCTGAATCGGGGTAAGGTTAGGACACAGTTTTCAATACAGATGTTTATGCAGTTGAACAACTGATTTTTGTTAACCAGAAAAGCTTTGGATTGCAGCTTTAATATCCAATACTCTCTGCTCCATGGAGAGGCTCAGAGATGACGTGTTTTTGTAGGCTAACCCGGAAGTAAGCGGCGCGCTCGTTCCCTCGACCGAAAGCCTATGCATTTTTCCCATAGACTTTTGGAAGATCGCAAAAAATAAGCTCTGTGATTAACAAAGGTTTATGATGTTTACACGCTTTGTCTATCAAGATAATATTTACAAATTAACACCACATTTGTTACTTTTGAAGCCGAAATACAATCGGCAGAAGTAAAAAGCTAACACGATGTGCTATAAACAGACTACACTTAAGGTCGCTTGACGTCACCTTTATGAAAGTTAACCATGTTTTCTTTGTGGTACAAGTGTAGTAACCATGTTTTTTTGGTGGATTGATTACTTAGGGCAAAACCATGGTTTTACTACAGTAACGTTCGTTTACTATGGTTTTTGCAAAAAACATGGTTTTCAAAACCATGGTTATTTTGTGATAACCATTGTTTTACTACAGTAACCGTGGTTTTTTGGTTTTTACATTTTAACTATAGTAAAACCATGGTCAATTTTCGCACCACCACCAAGCCTCCGACGACTTTTTCAAAATTTATAAAAAATGTGTTCCCTGGTAAGTGATTACTTCGTGAACGAATCCGCTACGTTTTAAGAGATTTGTGCTAATGTTGCATTAATTTGTGAGCTTTATATGCGCGATGACGTCTAACGTTAGCAACCGCCATTTTAAGACACAAATAGGCTTTAAAAACATCACAAGCGGGTTATAATTGGTGCATTTATGTCATAGAATAAAAAGTGAAAATATTAAGAGGTTTTGTTTACCACAGACCTTATTCCGGGTGAGTCCTAAAATGCTAACTCGCTTCCGGGATTTGCATACAAAAATATTTCATCTCTGCGGCTCGCGATTGAACTTTTTGAGACCCAGGCATTGACAGTGATGATGCGTTTCATTTTTTTCACCTTAAAGTGTTTCTAGGAAGCCACTTATAAAAATCATGACACGTGCATATTTTGCACGGCAGAACATTCTAAACACTTTTTGGTGTGCTATGGTGTGTTGTGAAATTTCACCACAGTTAGAATTAAATTATTATTATAATGAAGTATCCATGTACATATGTTTTGACTTTGAGTTGTCTTTCCAGCTAGCCTCACATCACTGAGCAGAGATGTATGTGAAACGGCATATTTAAAGGCCTGCAGTGCAGATGCTGTGACCTTTATAAACACCTTACCAGGCTAAAATTTACATTCATCTCAGAGCGTCACGCCAACACTCCATAATGCACACCAAAATCATTAAAAAATATTTATCAATGAGCACTGTTGTTTGAAAACATGTCGTTGACCACTAAAGCCAAAGCTAAATAAACATATACACACATGGAAAACATGCAAAAAATAATAATTTATGATCTACACCTGATGTGTATGATTTTCTACAAGATTCGGCCACTTTTAAAATCTTTAGAATCTCTGACACACATTTACTATCAAACAAATGTAAAAATGTATACGATCTGTGCAACAGGCTAGAGTTTAAAACTAATGAATAACATTAATGCAGGAATGAGGAGCGCTTGTGGAGATGAACCGTAGCTGCAGGGAAGAGACTGAGTTAGGGAAAACCTTCAACATATGCAACACAAAGAGATTCACAAACACATCAACCACGTTTACACACACACATATATAGATGGTTTCAAAGCAGCAAAACAAACACGTTACTGCGCATGCACGCTCTTGTGGCCCAATACACATCCACAAAGAAAAAGAGTCCCTGTAATTTATTTCTGATATTAATAAATATGAATAATAATGAAATAAAATGTAAACAGTTACGTGTATATTATAGCCACTAGCCAGACCGGACACAGACCGGAAGTTAACTTGGGGCCAGGTGCGTGCGTCCGATGAAACCGTCTATCGAGGTTTTTAAAAGAGAACAGGTCATGAGATAAACCTTTTCCTTTTTTAATCCTGTTTTTGCAATCATTATTAACATACTTAACACTATAGAAATTTTTTTTAATCCATTTTGGTCATTTTCACTGCTTGACTACAGATAGATAAATAGACTAAAGTAAATAAACCAATTTAGAAATACACATCTTATAAAAAAGCTATGTCTAGCACAATAATTTTGAATTTTACAGTTTTGGGGGGCGTTTTGGGGCGTCTAAAAACCTTCACTTGCAAATCTCAAATGTCTTTCATATAGGACTGCACCAATTGTGCGTGTCCCTCACTTTTAAAAATGTTGACATTTGCCTCTACTTCTGGGAAATAGTGCTTTCCAAAGACCTCGCTCAAATCCTTCTCACGTGCCCGGTTTCACGGCTTCAGAGGGCACAGAAAGGTTTAACGGCGCTTCAACAAGAAATAAAAACGCAAACGCCAAAAGCACCAGAGATCTCAGCTGATGTCTGTCCTCATTGTCATGTGCACATTAATCCTAAAAATCCCACAATCCACTGGGGCCACGGCAAACTTCACCTGCTCAACCTGCAACACACGCAGGACACACCTGAATAACAAGGTGCAGACGTTCACTTCTAAAATCTCTCATTCATGTGTGTGTGTGTGTGTGTGTGTGTGTGTGTGTTGTGTCCAGACGGACCGGGAGAGCCTGTGGCAGACACGCTTGCGCAGGTTGGGTTTGAATGAGCTAAAAATACCACCGGAAGAACGTGATGTGCCTTTGCAAACGAATCCCCCCATTTCCATCTCCGCGGTGATGGATGGCGTGGTCGTGCCGTGCAAACGCCTGTGCCAGAAGAGGGGGCAAGATGCCTTCACAACTGCAGATGCTGGCGGAGACAGAGAGGCGTAGAAGACAGACGTGCACAGATGTAACAACGATAACGGAGGGAAACGTGAGCTAAACGATCAAACCGAACGTGTGAAAGACTGAGAGATCGAAAGGTAAAACTCCGCTCTAGTGACACGCAAAACAGGTGAACGAGGCAGATTTATGGCCGTGCATTACTGCTGGCAGCATGCTGGGTTTTGTTTAAGTCGCATCCATCACTTGCACTTAAGTATACAGCGGAGAACAGAGAGGAAGAGAGTGAAAGAAAGAGAATGAGATGCTCTTTATGGTGTTTAGAGAGCTAAAGTCATCGGCTAAGCTCATATGAGGTCCTAACAAAAGACGCTCTCAATAAATGGATTTTATTAATCAGCATTGCGGGCGGCTAATACGCTCATGACACGATGCTAATAACGCTAACCACCGAAAAACAATGACGTGTATTCTATTGCTTTAGCATCGGTGTTTCTAACCAGGCGCGATGCAATGACCATTTCTCAGCAGAAAGCAATTTGTTTGTCTGCACTGAAGGATAAATGACATGACATTATCATCGCTCTGGATAAACCAACCATCTCTGATAGATGTAATATTAAACCTAATTGTAAATGTCTACAATGAAATTGAAAATCCAGCCACGCAATCAACAGCCGAATACTTCTGGTTTTTCATGTACAGATACGTGGAGTAAGATTTTGGACTAATGAGATTTCACAAGTAGAAACTGAGTTGTTGTTTATACTGTTGTGCCTGGTTAGGACAAAAACTGATACGGAAGAGATTTATTAGTGTTTAATGTTGTGCTTGGTTAGGGCATCGCCTTAAGTGCTGCAGTCAAGTCTCAAGCCGAGATGCTCAGGCCTCGTCTCATACTGTCCACAATTTATGCACATCATTCTCAAGAAAAAAAAAGTAACTTTCTTTTCCTCTGTAACAAATCGTATTTTCTGCTGGCGTAGTCGGGGTCGTATGCACAGGCAAAAATAATATTACACAATAATACCATAACCTAAAATCCTTGGTTCATTCGAATCCCAAAGCATAAAATCTAACACCATCCTACATAATGTCCTACTTAAAATTCAGTGTGTGTGCTGCTCAAGATGTCGAAATGATCAAAATATCACAAATGTGCTTATCGTTTGCATTAACTAAATGATTTGAATACTTTACGTTTAAATTTAAATGTGTCAGACAATCATGAATCTTTCTCAATGTACACAGAAAGATAAAATGGTCGGCATGAAGTCTCTCCAAACTTCCACACTATAGTATATGTGGCAAGATGTATTGCAGGGGTTAAAGCTCAAGGCTGATAACCAGGAGGTTTGATCCCTGCAAGGAATGAGCCACGAGCCATCAATATAGTGCCCTTCAGCAAAACATTTAAGCTCGGGTTTCTCCAGGGGTGTCTTTGTAATGAATGTGCTGCAAGAGCCTTAGGATAAATGCTTCTGCTAAATGACTACACTCACTTACTTAATGCTCCCCGAGCCGAAACCATGAATCCAGCAATCTTTCAGTACATGAAAAACACGTCCGGATGCTTCCATTAAACACTCTTCACACCGCATAGCAAGAGGCAAAAGGAGATCTGTGATTGGTTCCTCGCTCTCACGTGGGAGGGGCCAATTCAGCAAATTCTTGAAGATGCTTTCGAAGCATATAGACAGAAGATTAAGTATTTATAACTTTGAAGGCAAGCTGCATATATTTCAACTCCACAAAGCTCAATCTGAATGTATCCTGTGTTCAACATATTTCATCTAATCGTGACAGACATCTATGTGGGTTGGATCGAAGTTAAAAATGGCTATAATTTACTCACTTTTATGTCATTTCAAGGCTGTTTCACATTCTTGAGAAATTGCAAAAATGTCCAGAGTGCTTTTATTCTTCATGGCGACTGAAACTGTAGAGCTCCAATAATGACCGAACAAGCACCATAAATTAAATTCCACTATATTCCACGTTTTCTGTAGACTATAGGATGAGTAACATTTGAGTCAGAAAATACATCAAGTGAAAAAAAGCACTACGAGATGCATCGTGCCAAGTTTTGAAGCAATGGCACCTGACATCACAGACGTCAGACCGGCTGCATATTGATCTGCAATACACAATGAATTTGAGCATGAATGAATTTTAAGAGCTTCGGCTGTTTTTTTCTCAGAAAAATCATTCAGCTAAAATGCAATTCCTTCATAAAATGCAAACATACTGTATGGCTTTGAATAATTCAGTGCACGAGTCATATGGACTGTTTTTATGGTGCTTTTTTGCCTTTTTGGGAGCTCGACAGTCCCAATTCCCTTTATGCAAAACACCACATTACTGGACATGTTGTGCAATATTTCTTCTTTTTTTGTGTGTTCCATGTAAGAAAAAAGTCAAATTTGGAGCAACATGAGGGGGAGAACATTTCCTTTTGGGGCTGAACTGTTCATATAATAATCTAAAGATACGCAAAAGATTTCTTTGTAGAAAATTATTTGACTACCGCGCAACTGATATGAGCCATTTACCAAGTTTCCCCATCCACACATTTATTAAAGAACCCACACACCGCATGCAAACGTTTCTTCTGTAATCTACCATAAACCCTAACATCTCTCTCTTAACACCGAAGTCCCCGCGCTCTGTGCTGTAAGTACATCACATGTGTCCCCGTGCGATTACCCTCAGGGAAAATGCTTTTGTCACAGTTGAAAATCTTTTACTGAAACCCTCCAGAGACATGTACACTTCCTTCTCCGCCCTTCTCTTTCCTTTTCATGCCCCGTTTTATTTGTTTTCTGCTTCCTCTCTCTCTTTAATATTCCCCAATCTTTTGAAAGTCACACTGCAGTGAACACGGGCAACACAACTGTAAGCAGATGTGACATTAATGCAATGTAAGAGATTCACTAGAAAACAAAAGCCCAAACCTGAGAGGAGTGGATGGGTGAAGCAGTCGAACCTGTACGACACACCTGTACGGCACACATTCAGGTCTAATGCCTGAAGAAGCTATTCTGAATCCTCCACATCACGGCGTGATACAGTTCAGAAAGAACTGAGTTTTCTCGCTGTCAGATACACCACAGCCTGTAATAAAAGAGCTGCGCTGCTTTTAAGAAATGATGCAAATGTTTTCAAAAGAAAATGAACAGAAAGGTTGGCTGTACACCTTCACACAGTTTCCATTCCATAATCCATTCGGCTTCTGTTCTTAACAAGCTTGCAGTCATTTGGTACGTTTTTAGTATATTTTGGCAGTACAATTATTACAGATTCAGTCTCCCTGGAGGTAACGTGATGCTAAAAATCTTTATCTTAAAGGTTCCTTGTGACTGACACATGGCAAAAAATAGCAACCGTACAGTTCCCGACCTTTAGCTTTGACACCATTTCACCAAACTGTTATGTTTTTGTGCCAAAGACAGTGTATAACACTTGTTGCAAAGCAGCTTTATAGTAAATACATATTCCCGGCAGCAGAGGCATAGGAAAAATGATGAAATATAAAATGAATAAGAAATACATTTGATAATATACAGAGTATTGAATACTTGATAATCTTAAGAATTGAAATGAGTATGTCTTAACAACTTATATAACACTCCACATTGAGAGCGAGACCACCAAACATCATTTAACACAAAAAAAATCACATCCAGACTGTAGAGATACCCTCTGTATACTGTACAATAGAATACTGAAAGAAACATTCATAACAGCTGTCTACATGAGGTCCAGTATTCCACCGAAAGTTCCCGGGAGCAGAAAAGTTTGGAACATTCAAGAACGTTTTAGAATAGTTCTCCAGATGTGGACAATACAGACCTCTGGTCACACCTGTTGACAAGATACTGTGTATGCCAACATGCCTCGAGTTTGCCAAAAGACACTTACAGAACTTAAAGAGAGAAACATCTCATTCTTCGGCTTGAATGTCGAGTGACAGTTCTGCTGAAAAGTCAACACTTGGCTAATGCAACACGATGGTGTCATGATGAGGCAGGAAGCTTTTTTATGGTCTGGGTCTCAGATATCTGAGCATTTGAAGAGCTAATTGCTTAGAATGAAACACAGAAAGGTCTGCATGGGTAAAAACACGCAGTCTCAGACTGCGGCAATGAGCCATATTTCAGCATGACAAGAACTGGAGAGCTGGTTTCTGAGAGTCTCTAATTGGCACAGCCAAAGCCAAGAGTTAAACCCACAGAAAATGTGTGGAGAGACCTGAAGATTACAGTTCACAGACATCTGCATGGAAAAACTGACCAAATCCAGTTGAGCAAAGCTGGTAGAAGCACAGCCAACGCAAGAAATCTCACAGCTGTCACTGACAAACGCAAGTCCACAAAATGCTGAATAAAGACAATGATTGGACATGTCAATGGAGAATTTCCTCTTTTCATTTCACACGATTTTAAAAATCATTGCTAATGACTAGATTCCAAAAAGACTTCATGTTGTACAGACGGTTTCTTTTATGTGTCAATGAGATTTACTGGACAGCAAATGGAAACTTTCCAGAGCAAGAATATTATTGTTCAGATGTTCCTCTTTCATAGCTCAGGAGATTTGGAGTTCCTATTTGTGTTTCATTTAAGTGTCAAAGTTGTTTCAGATGTTTCTCCCCAAATTGAGTAGAAGACAAATAAAAATAATCTTGGTAAAATAACCAAGGTACAACCCAGATAGCACAATCCATCTGGTTTACGTCTATTTGACGTCTGCATTTACATCTGCAAGACATCTTAAATACATAGTTTGCTCATCTGCAATACGTCTCGGAGACGTCTGAACGTCTGTAATACGTCTGCTAAAGATCTGGAGATCTGCTGCTTAAAAACATCTGCTAAACATCTTAGAAAGAGCTGTTGTACATCCATTCTAAATCATAAACATCTTACAGACATCTTCTAGATGTCTATATGACGTCTGACAGCAGACATCTCCGAGACGTATTGCAGATGAGCAAACGATGTATTGTAGATGTCTTGCAGATGTAAATGCAGATGTCAAATAGACGTAAACCAGATGTATGTGTGCTATCAGGGAATTATCTTGATTTGGGTCAATTTGATGAGAAACGTTTGAGATCTTCAATAATATTGACTTTTGATTGCAGACGGATCTCAGTTTGTGACGTTGTTGAGATCTCTTCTACAACTCTAAGGAAGACATTTGTGAGATTTCTGACTCAGGAGAAATATCTCAGACACAGGAGACTTAAGCAAAAGCTTCCATTTGCTCTTCATTTAATCTCATTGATGTCCGGATGAAATAAGTAAGATATTAAAAAGATCTCATCTATGATTTTCCTTTTTTGGGGAATAAATTTTGCATAAATTCAAAATTGCATTTTGCGCCAGAGGAAAAGGGTTTCAAAAAGGGTTCACATTTGCCAAGATACCAAGATCTTCAATTCACTATCAGAGATTTCGATATAAACACTCATTCAGTTTATACAAATTCAAAAGATCTGATTTATTCTGTCTGCATTTATTTATTAGCTTTACACTCTAAATTGTAATCTTTGTTTTTATTATGTATTGTAAGGAAGTTCAGGAGAAACATCTTACATACAGTTGATTTCTAAAGGAAGCATAACCAAGTCTGTGATATCATATAAAAGGAATAAAACTTTCTTCAGGGAACAGGTCATCTAAGGAAACTTTCCACATCACAGAAACCCTCCACATGTCAAAGCTATAATGCTTTCACTCCAAACCGCCTGTGCCCCTTAAAACCAGCCTAAAAGCATCGTCTAAAATCTGCCAGACGTTTATAATTTCTCAGACTTTCTCATACTCTGAACTCAGATGCGGGTGCACCTGAATAATGGTTGCGATTTGATATTGATCAATGTGGATTATAAAGCTCTCACTGATGGTATCAGGGTGTGAGTTAGCATTTGAAAGGCGAGCAGTGACGTGCTGATGAAAAGGAGGCATTTATCACATTGTTTCTGATCCATTCACCCTCATTATTAACACAGACGCTTGGGTCCCGCTAAAGGACGAGCCTCATAACGCATGGACCTTACACTTTTAATGGGGCTCACATTGATACACGCGCTTACATGCGACCGAAACCGCATACAAATGAGTGTGTGGACACTAAGGCAGGCTCACGCAGCGCTAAGAGGCAAAGATGAAAGGTGTGATGCTGGAGATTGAAGGAGAAGGAAATTCCTGACAGGCGAGATGTGCCATTGATCTGTAGCTCACGCGTTCGACTGCAGTTACTCTCATGCACCCTATATGCACTACATAGGCAAAACATCATTATGTGTGCTTAAATGGCCAATTATTAATCTTTTATACTTGGTTTCAATCTCGGACCAATGAAACTTTCAAAGGCACTTATAGAAAACCAGACTGGAAGCTGTCCAAGCAGATACGAGCGGACTTAACCCACCACAAATAAATCCATCCACGATAATGAATATTACTTGAATCCATACCTTTAAGCGATTTATTACTTCAGAATCCATAACGTTCCCCTTAAAGAGCCATTTACACAAACAGCCATTTAAAGCTCTGCACACTTGAGAAAACTTAAGTTTGACGGATAGAAATGCATTGGATTTGGAGACGTAAGAAGAATCGCATCAGTTTGAAACCAAGCAGGTATATGCAAATTTGCTTTCAGAAAGCACCCTCAAATTCCCATTGGTCAACAGAAGCCTACGTCAGCATGGCGTCTTGACTGCATTTGCAAAAATGTGAACACCGTTGCATCAACGGTCGCCTCAAAATCACCCGATCTCATTGAAAATAAATGGAGCAAATCACATTTTCAGTGTGAACAAGACTTAACCAAACATAAAAAGCACAAGACATGCTTGCACGCTATTCAAGTTCATGCTTCTCTTTAAACCACGAAGCCAACAGAGGTGTTCAGTCCAAAAAACATTTAAATGAAAGATGCCACCTGCAACAGTTACACCTGTATCTCTCCAACAGGAACAGGTGAGTAACTGCACTTCAACCTCTCTCTCTCTCTCTCTCTCTCATACATCCATCAGCACCATATGCCGCTTGTGAGGCCCTGGGGACTCGATACAATACACAGCAATTCACTGTCAACTCTGACAGCTCCGTGACGCCAAAAAGAGCTTGTGAATTACAGTAAAGCTTCAATGAGAGACCCCTGTCAATGTTTCTATCTCTGTCTGTTCCTCTCTCGCCCCAAGCGCTCTTCAGTTTTCAAAGTCAGCCACAGTCGCTCTAATGAAGAGAGGTTAAATTCAACAATTGACCAGCGGAGAGAGATAAAAAAGGAAGAGAACAATCGTGCACATTCGTACACGCTGGAAATTAAGAGCGAATGAGAGAGAGAGAGTTTGGAGCAGTAGCAGAACTCACCGTTTGCTGCAGGTCGGGGATGCCTATGCGGACGACCAGAGTGTTGCCCTGGGGTTCCTCCATGGGGCCGGCCGGCGCTCGGCAAATGTCGGCGTGCGGAGACCAGGAGCTGTCCTCCCGGCTGGTGCTGAAGCGGTGACGGGGAAGAGGCTGCGCAGGTCGAGAGTAGATGAGGAGAGGGAGAGAGAGAGGCAGCGAGAGAGGTGGAGAGAGGGGGTGGGAAGAGGGGGGCACAGACGGGAGTTTGGGCTGCTGCTGTGGACGATCTCTGGGCTGGGAAGGCTCATGTTTGCCCGAGCCCGCACTCACAGGCATGCTCTGTGTGTGTGGAGCTCCGACTGCATAGTGCCTCCCTCACTCACTCACGGAGCTGATCGCGTACGCGCGCACACACACGTGCACAAGTGTGCAGGGGGGGAGAGAGGAGGGGAGATGCAAGAGGGGATTAGAAAGAGAGAGAGAGAGAGAGAGAGAGAGAGAGAGAGAGAGAGAGAGAGAGGGGGGGGTTAGATGTTTGCTGTGATAAAGCACTAAAAGTGCTAAACCTGTGGGCAATAATACTGGTTTAACACATTTTTTAATACACAGTCTAACAAATTACAAGCAGTCAAATAATGCAAAATTATCATATCAGATGCAAAACGAAATATTATTTATCTGCACTCAGTTACAAAAAACTAAACCTATTGGGTTAATAAAACCCCGAAATCGAATTTAGGTGTTAGCGAGGATTTTCTAACGTATGTGATTTGTTGTAGCAGGGCACTGATTTCTTATATGTGTGAATTGTGATTTTATTATACAGTTAGTTCTGGTCCTCTAATCTGATTGGCCGAGCTGTGATCTGAAAGTGTCGATACTGTAACACTTTGAGGGCAGGGAAACCTGTGAGCTATAATACCAGTTAAACACGACATTGGACATACATTACAGGGCTCTAGAGTGCGACCAATTTGGTCGCACATGCGACCTTATTTCTCAATGGTGCGACTAAGAAAAATCTGAGGTCGCACCGGTGCGACCAGCCGTTCGAGGGAGAACAGAAGTCTCCGCGACTCTGAAAGTCTCCCTGTGATTCAACAACAGACACACATTAGGCCCATATCGTGGTCTAAACCAATCAGAGATAGTGAAGGGCGGACCCCCTCTGATTGGCCGTGGTCCAGATTTTCCTGTACGTGTGTGTACCAGAGGTCGCGTTAAACGAAAACTCTCTGTCATTGACAGATTTTTTTTACCAGTGACGGAAAAATCTGAAGGCCGTCCGTCCGTCATTTTGACGGATTACAATGAGGGCAATTTGTAACTCCCCGTTTCCCTTCATTAGAGCGTGATATGCTCGCGAAGGGACGTGCCTGTTTTCACCCGTCATATGATGCATCACATATGATCGCGTCATATGTGATGCGATCTGCGAAAACCCGTCGGATGTCGCGCTGGGATGCGGGAAAGACAGCTCACCTATCAAAGTAAACCACATAGCATGAAGAATGAAGGAGTAGCAATGCACATTTCCCGCCCGTCCTGTGTAAACTACGGCATGCAAAGTTTTTTATACAATGTTTTCGTGAGATGACAGAGCTCCCCGTCTGCAGCACCGGGAGTTATCCGATCGCAAAACATACAAGGGATGATCAGAAGTCCAGACACTATGCACATGATAAACAAGGTAAAACTTGTTTCACTGCTTATTAGTTGTTGTCCGTAATGTTTGCTAGTTTCCTTGTGTAGTGATAATGGCAGAGCTCTCGTAAGTGTGCCCTGCACCATTTTCCTTACTTTCGTTTTATTAAAACTGTTTTGTACAGTATTTTTATAGACTTCAACACTGGGAAATGTGTTTTTTTTATTAAATTGTTATTAGAGTAAGTATTTTACTACTCTAAAGTGACTTTTACTTGTGATACTGGACTGTTGTGCTTTTATTTTCATCACTTAACTTTAAACCCGTTTTCCTCCAAATTCCGTTCCTGAAAATCCTAGCGCTTCAGCCGACCTCAGCCATAACTTTTGTTACATACACAAGGTATGAGCAAAATAAAAACTGATTTGGAAAGGGCTTGGTATGAAAAACTGTAATATATAAATTTGCACCATGTGTTGGGTTTTCCCAGATCGAATCACATATGAACATAAACATTAAATATATAGATGAATATAAACAACAACGGCTTTATTGGGCATTCAGTTGTATTAAAATACAACACGTTCCGAGATGCAAGTACAGCGTGATGACATCACGAACATACTAATTACCACCTAACGCCACCTTGCACCATAGTGATGGGTAATAATAGATTATGATGGATTTTTTACGAGCATGTCAGTTAAAATGGCGGACAATAAAAAGTCTAGCGCAACCTCTGGTGTGTACGTGTGAAAATGCGTGTGCTGCAGTCAGACAGAGAGGGGAGGAGCCTATAGGCCCGTCAGTTAAACTGAGTGGATGTAGCGCGGATGATGAGAGAAGATGAAAAGAACGATTGACAACTTTTTCTTGAATAATGTTAAGTTAAGGCCTGATCCGTCCAAAAATCATAAGCAATGCTCTGACACGGAGCCATCAACCTCCCAGGTTATGTCAAGCCCTGGTCCATTTATCTTGAGATGTTTTAAGTTTCAGTTCAGTGAAGCACTTTAAGCACCAACACTTTTTCAGTCAGTTACCTTTCTTGTAGAATTGTGCTTCAAATAAAGAACTTTATGTTGACCAGATTGTTAGTTAATCATTTACAAGTCAATTTTGCCTATATGGACAGCGATTTAAAAAAAAGTGACCTGGTAAAACTGCGGTGTTAAATGTGATGCGGTCGACAATTTGGGTGCACCTAACTTAGGCGCACCAGTGCAACCAGTGCAAAAAGTTAGTCTAGAGCCCTGCATTACATTTAGGCATTTGGCATTTTATCAGTATGTGTGTTCCCTGGGATCGAACCCACAACCTTTGTGTTGCTAGCGAAGGAACACATCCAACAAGACCGATCACCATGTCATAATATCATCCAAAATATAGAAATGATCTGGTCCACTTTATAATGACATGACAGAATGAAAGTGTAAAGAGAGAGAGAGAGAGAGAGAGAGAGAGCGAGAGCGAGAGCGAGAGCGAGAGCGAGAGAGAGCGAGAGAGAGAGAGAGAGAGAGAGAGAGAGAGAGCGAGAGCGAGAGCGAGAGCGAGAGCGAGAGAGAGCGAGAGAGAGAGAGAGAGAGAGAGAGAGCGAGAGCGAGAGCGAGAGCGAGAGCGAGAGAGAGCGAGAGGGGCTGTTGATATTCCTCACAAAGTCTACAGAAAGGCATATCTCTTGCTGTTTGTCTCATTAATGTCACAGGAATTCATAACTATTTTATGAGGTGGCTAATTCGTATGAATTTGTATGATGTGAATCATACAAAAAATATATGATAAGTAGAAAAAAGCAATACTGAAGTCTCGCCGTTAACCAAACTCTACTACGATTTGCTTTCGTGCCAGTTAAAACTGAGATCGTGTGAATTCATACAATTTAGCCACCGTTTAAAATATTTACAAATTGCAGTGAGATTGTGTTGACAACTGTGAATCTGTGTGAATACGCCAACATTTCCTCAGGTTGACTAAATATTATGCAATTATGCTCCACGAATGGAGCAGTTATGTAAACCGTATATAAATCAACTGTACCCTGTACTCTTTGTACCTGTCAGTACAATTGCTTTGGAACCTGATGTTCCAAATATGGTAAGAGGCGTTACATTTCCCTCACACGCTTGCAGTGTTCGACCAATCACTACACACTGGTTAACTGGCCAATCATAGCACACCTCGCTTTCCAGACCGATGAGCTTTGTAAAAAATCTGCGTGTTTCAGAGAGGCGGGGCAAAGAGGAGATACAAACATGCACGGAATGTGGAAAATACAGCGTTTTTGAACCTCATGTAGACACATTGCATTACATCTAAAACAAACGATAATATTCGTTTTAGCCGTGTCATATGACCCGTTTAAGCAAGGAGAATGGTTCGGCACGATGGTGGAAAAGCACTCATAAAAGTGTATCACAATAGGCTTCCGGCTGTTTTTATATGACGCTAATTCTATTATCTATAATCTAACCCTACACTCTTTAAAACCTACTTTTACATCTTTATTCTCTGTGTAAGCCATCAGGAGAACAAGCGATATCAGACCTTTGGAATAATAGCACTGATCATCTGGGGTCACTAGGTTACAATTATGGTTTGGCTTCAGCCTTCCATTTGCCAAAAGTCCATTCAAACCTTACATGCACATCTATAAAACAACACACCAGAAAGAAACGTGAAGTGATATACAGAAGACCCACACATTCAACCCCAGAGAGCAACACATTTCTGTCTTAAAGGGATTCTTTAAGCACAAAGCACAATACTTAAAGGGATAGTTCACCCAAAAATGAAAATTCTTTCGTCGTTTATTCACCCCAATGTCATTCCAAACCTGTATGACTTTCTTTCTTCTGTAGAACACATAAGAAGATATTTTGAAGAACATTGGTTTCTATTGTATGGACACAAAACCACTGTATTCATTTGTATTCCACAGATGAACGTCATGCAGGTTTTGAATGACATGACATGAGTAAATCATGCTAGAATTTTTCTTTTTGGGTAAACCGTCCCTTCAAATGTTCTCCACAGGGATCACCTCCTGCCCATCATTGTCATGTCACAATGTCAGAGCACACGCTACAAGCGGGATAAATTTCACTCTCATTTGCCCACACGCTCTCAATTTAACCCCTGAGGGAAAAATCTGATTGACCACATGTCATTGTTCCACTATATAACCCATCTCAGACGAGTCCCAGTGACGTGTTATAATGGGATCACGCTTTCGTCCCCTGCCAACAAAGCCATTCTTTTCTGTTGCTGTTCTCTTTGTTTCAGTTCTCTCTCCTTTTATTAACCGAAAACTTCCTTCAATTTGTCTTGCTCGGCAACATAATTGTGTGTCTAAATCTTCTCTTGCGTTAACACTCATGGGCATACTGTATTGTTTTCTACACTGTCACTTTTCTCAGCAAACGCACGCACGGCTTTGTCATCTCACGACGTCTCTTACTGCGGGAGGTTAAATTAGCAGAACAACGGGAAGTACATGTAAGAACAGACGAAAGTTTTGAAGTGTGAAGGTAAAGATTATGTTTACTGTTAATGTCACTTAGAAAGAGGATGGAGATTTCCTATAGATTTCACGATGCACAAAAAGGTTTATGATCACTGCTTTCACCTTTGGGGAACTTTAAAGCCACAACGAGCTCTCGTGTCCTTTTAAAAGCTCAAAGAAAAAACAGAAGCAACTCGAATTGAAAACTGGCTTTCTTACAGTTTAAAACCACAGAAGGAAAGATTCATAAAACATCTGCCTAAAGCTCACCCTGGGATACACTTGAGGTACTCGTGAAAGTTGTTCTAATAAGAAATCATCCGTGATATCATTAACAGTAATAATTATTAAAGACCATTTTAATAAAATCAAAGATAGAGAGACATTTCACAACAGGCCCAGACACACACAAGTACCCCAAAGGACCACTTCCTAAAAAAGGCAACACAAAGAAAAGCTTGCTCTGATATCAAGAGTGAGACTCAATAAAGTTTGTTTGAGGTGAAATGAGTCTGTGATCAGTCTGGCTTGTGCGAGCAGATGAAATCGTCTCACACATTGAAGCAGGCTGCGTGTATGCGCAACGCTTCCAGATGGAGAATAAGACACATCGGTGTTGAACCCGAGTCTCCACAGCGGATGTTCACTGCCATCTGTACAGAACCCACACACAAACCTGACATACTTATCTGAGCGTTCAATGAACATTACCAACATTTCTACGACCAATTAAACAGCATTATTTTTCATAATTTGCAAGCTACAAACTTATGAACCTATAAACCTCTGTATTTCAAAACCTTAACCTCAGGCATTTTGCGTGTAATTTTTCCCGTAGGTTTATGCAAACCACGTGTTTGATACATCAAACTGTGCAGCTTGTTGACAAGAAGTTGGTGTTCCTTTACAAGTGATCATCATCTGATGCCAAACAGGTGAGAAAATAGCACAAAATTATGTTAAGGTGGGAATCAGCGGCCAGTTGTAGCAAACCTAAAGGGGCAGTATAAAAATGTACTTGCACACATACAATATGTCGTTCGTTCTTCTGTGGAAGACAAAGGGAGATGTTGAAAGTGAATGGTTGTTCCTCTGTCTAATATCTTTTTTCTACTTTTGAGTTCCACTGAAGAAAGAAATTCTAACAGTAGCTGCGTTTCCATCACCCTTCAAAATCATTGAAAATACGCCCAGTGGAAACACGTCAATTTGGCAAAAACTCCCATTTATCGCATTTATTCACGTTCGCATGAGGTGTTTTTTTCAGGCAATACAATAAAGGCATATTTCGCAAAACTGCCATGGTAACACTTTTGTCGCATTTACAAGTCACCTGGCGTAGGAAAAAGTCACATGACCTTACGCGGTATGTTTGGCCAGAACATTTGGAAAGATAGGATGTAAGGAATTCACATCAAGTACTATCTCAAATATGATGGCCCAAATGCAGAAAAAAAGAATGAGTGAAAAATATCGCTCATATTTTGCGCAACTCTGTAACGATAACCTGGCTGATTACAACCAAAGGGATTTGTAACTTGCAGGAATACAAAAAAAATGTAGGTCATCATTTATTTATCTTCATGCCGTTCAAAACCTGTATATAACTTGGTGAAACACAAAAGATGTCCCAGTGGTTTTGTGCTCATTCAATGGAAGTCGATAGGGGCCAATGTTGTTTGGTTATCAACGTTCTTCAAAATATCTTCTTCTGTGTTCTGCAGAAGAAAGAAAGTCATACATGTTTGCAATGACTTGAGAGTGAGTAAATCGTGAATATTTTTTTATTTTAAGATGACTATCCCTTTAAAAGCGTTTCTTGCAACACCATTTACATCTGCAGTCCCTCTTAACAACCACAGAACAACATGACCCGACAAACCATTGTAATCAAACATTACATTAAAAATGAGATGTTCTGAAAAAGTAATATAATTATTCATCATAATTAGTCCGTAGCAAGCAGTTACAGTGTGCAATATACTCAGAAAACTGAACTGCAGACACAGATTTAGTCACAGAGATGTTAAACACTCCATTCGTTTGAAAACTCACTAAGGGACGAACAGAAATGAAGGTGACGGTTAAAGAGAGGGAGAGAGAGAGAGAAAGAGACCTCTCATGGAAAACTCTGCTAATCCTTAAAAGTTGTGCGATGTCTGAAAACATATTTCATCTCCATTACATCATACTCTGCCGAAGACAGACACTATCTATAGACTAGAGCTGGTCATCACACGCACTGAGAATAGAGATGTGTATGTGTGTGTCTGGGCATGTATGGATGTGTTGTTTTTGTGATATATTTCTCCAAAGTTTGTTGTGGGTTTCTTCGGTATGTGAACATGAAATAAAATGAGACTTTGTTTACAGGCTAAGAGAGGTTATGGGGTTTATATCACATACCCAAACTCTCCTTCAGCTCCTACACAACACAACACAACACAACACAACAAGATTCTGTGAACTTCTACAGTATGTGGTTCTGTCTTCAACTATCTCCCATAAGGTCTCCAGCGCTTCCTTGTATCCGTTCCTGCTGTCAAACAAAGTGAATTATTCATGTTCCTACTGTACACGAGGCTTTACACAAACTGGTCAATGTATGCGCATTTTAAATCAGATTCGAAGCCAAGTTATGACCAATTTCATAACTAAGCATCCGCCCTAAACCCTTGAGGTGTGATCTAGATCAGACCTAGACTTGAACTTAGAACAGGATCTTTTACCATCTTTTATAAATCTCTCTCACGTCACAATACAGATCTCCGCAGAGTTGCCGACAGCAAAAAGCATAAGAGATATTACTAATGTTTTATTTAAAACAGCTCGGATTCCTTTGATAGTGAATAAAAATTTCATTCGATTCATGTAAATGCCTCATCTCTCGTGTAAACCTTACTTTGTGGATCCATTTACACAAGGAAACGCTGAACTTACCAATGAAAGCTTAGAGAACGCTTGTATTTGCAAGTTGCACTGCAAGATCTTCGGGGAAGTTCAAATATCTTGATGCGCTTCTCTATCCCTTCTGTATATTTACAGCTGTAACGCAGGAGATAAAAGCGTGCAAAAAAATCAAAAACATCGAGTAGAAATCAAACAGTACAAACAGAAACGCACCTCCAGGGTGCAACGCGGCAGCGCAAACATCTCGCAACAACACCGGTGCAGCCGACAGCAGGAAATTAATTAAGTGACAAAAGCAAAATGAGCTTTAATCAGGATCAGTAAATAGGAAAATAAACCGTTAAACCATCAAACTCTATAATAGCTCGCAAAGATAAGCACGTCTGAGATCATCTGTTATTCAGACACATATAATTACGTAATTAAGTATAACCACAATGACCATTTGAAACTTATTTTGTGTGCCGGCAACTATAGAAGAATCATGTAAGCTCCCATCTTATCGCCTATTGGCTATCGGTTGCTTTGCTAAACATGTCCTATCCGGTCGCCTGGTTGCTACCGCCTCTGTCACCAGAAGGTGCCAGCTCTCCATTAAAATAAACGGGATCACGTCGCTTTGTCACATATAGTGTGAACGGGACAGAAGTCTACAATTTAACGTGTTAATTTAGTGCAAAAAATATAAAAAATTGTAAAAGATAAAAAACAAATGCAAATATTTGTACGCATCATAGACATATATATGGATATGCCCGGTTAGCATTTACTAGTTGCTATGAAAATACATTTACATTGATGTATTTGGCAGACGCTTTAAGCGATGTACATTGCATTACACTATACATTTGTATCAGAATATGTGCAATCTCCAGGATCGAACCCATGACTTTGGCGTTGCTAGCACCATGCTCTAACCACTGAGCTACAGGAAAGCTGTTATAAATCTTAATAAATTACTAAATCTAATATTGTATAATTTTCCTGTTTTTGTATAATTGTATATATTGTATAATGTTTCCTTCATTCTTTTTTCCTTTTCACGCTGTTTTTTCGTTCGGCCTCTTTTGGTTGCACTTGTTAACATGTTGTACTTTTTACTTTATGAATCTTTGTTAATTTTAGATCATGCCAATACAATTGTTCATGTGCGTTCATTGTGCTAAACGAATGTTAACAGCTTAATTTTAAAACTGTATTAATAAATGCTAAAATAAACTATTCCTAAATGGGATTCATTAATGCAAATGAATAAAAAGATTAATAAATGCTGTAGAATTATTATTCCTTGTTAGTTCATGTTAGCTAATGCATGAATCAATTGTTGACAAATACAACCTTATTGTAAGTGTTGCCAAAAATGTATTTTCTGTAAAGCTGCTCAACAATGCAAAATTGTGAAAAGTACAATAGAAAAAGACTGAACTGAACTGAATTAAATTAAATGAATCATTACCCCAAACTATTGGTAAACTCTTTAGCCTATAAAAGGATTTTCATCATCAAAAAATGTAACCAAGCTATACAAACTTTATTCAAACTATTCTCAGCTACATCTTTAGTTGTAGCTTTACAATACTGTATGATTTGTGTGCTTCACTGTCAGTAGCTGAGATGATAAAGTATATAAATCTAATGTAAATATAGCACTTGATTAACCCTGCTAACAAAAGACAGACTGATGATGATACTGTTAAGATGAACTTCTAAGAGCATGATGACACTTTGTTTAGCTCACTCATCCAGACACATGCACACATACAGATATGCTCCATTAGCGGAGAGCATTAGACAGCCAGAGCCACTGATAGGGCATGAGATGTCTCTTATCAGATCAAACGGAGAGCCAATAAGCTTAATGAATTCCGGGTGAGCCGCGAGCCAGCCGTTCTCTAAAGGAGGCGGATAGGAATCAGCTTGTCATTTTAAATTATCACTTCATTTGGGGCTCTCACACTCAGGTAGCGAGAAGATCACACGCTCATGAAACTTTAACAGGTGCTGTTTTAAGACGACGCTTTTACAGTTGTTTATCACTTACAGTATGTTTTTATAGTCTACAAAAGCACACAAACTCGAAGAAGTACCTGTCAAGTCAACATGGCGAAAAAAATTAGCCTAAGTAAAAAAAGTTTACGAGAAGAAATGGACGGTAGATGTACAGTACATCTTAAAAAGAATAATATGCAAGATTCTCATAAAACCATCAGAAACGAAATGGATCATGTGACCTGATAACGTTTCCAGATGTGACCGACCACAAGTCCATTTCTACAAAACCTGGCAGTGTATTCCAACAACAAAAATGGAAATCATATCTGCTGATATTAAATTCAAAATCAAGTCGTCAGAAAGCGTGCTCACAACAAGCTGTGATCTGATTGGCTTGTTTTATTTAAATTTCCGGGACTCTCTGTGCACCTAATTCTCAAATATTATTCATATGCTGTATATAAAAACATTTGTGTGGTATCTTACATGCTTTCCACTCGGAGTTGTCAGAGAACTTACTTGCACTGGAAATGTGTGTTACGTCTGGTTACGACACAATCTAGAAAGTGAACCAGCATAGAACCAGAAAACCAGACCGCCAATTAGTGCCAAACATCTGACTCGCACAACACTTCTCTCACCAAAGAACACCTTAAAAGTAACGTATTGCTTCATAAGTGCCTCACATTTTCCCCAATTGATTTGTAAAAAGCCCTCACCTCTAGGGCGCTTCAAAGCCGAGCGAGGCAGAGCAAGACGACGCGCGCCAATCTGAGAAAATACGACAACTGGGGAAAGAAATGAGTCTGATGGTGAGGATGCGTGTGTGTGAGTTAAGAGCAGCTCAGACAGGTTCATTTCATGCTTTCTGCTCTTCCTCGCCTCTTGTGTGTTCTGCCAAACACTGTCCCTCAACAGTAAAACGCACACACCTTGACAGTGCACACCATACTCACAGTTAAGCTGTGCGGCACCATTCCTAGATATCCATCATCACTATAGGCCTACTGTATGTGTTCTTAGTCCCTTATTGGACAATTCTCCCGGAAAATCACGCCCACGGGTCATCCAGCGTGAGAAAGAGCACGCCCATCAATGCCGCTTCAACTCGGCTGATGGAAGTTCAGCTGTGTTTGTTTGCTCACTGCATTTGGGTGATGAATGTTATATAAACGGTGGACATAACGCTGGATTTGGAGATTGTTTGAAACTGAAAGATGGAGCGGTCCCAGCGCTAAAAGATGACCGCATGAACCGCACACGCTAAGTCTAACTAAGTCATATGTCTGTGTTTTGTTGGCAATCGGAGTGTACGTGCATAATGTAAACAACACAAACTTATAGTGAATCAATGCGATGATATTGTGTGCTCGTGCTGTAGTTCTCCCTGCACGCCTCCAGGCCCTCGTCTTCTTCCGGAAATAATCGTACAGCTGTATCTATCTTTTATAAATTTGATCAAACTAAATACTCTTCGAAGATACGAAGTATGCAGTACTACTGTATAGGCACTCAAGATTAATATGAGATCGGTGGATATAACGCTGGATTTGGAGATTGTTTGAAACTGACAAATGGAGCGGTCCCAGTGCTAAAAGATGACCGCATGAACTGCACACGCTAAGTCTAACTAAGTCATACGTCAGTGTTTTGTTGGCAATCGGAGTGTACGTGCATAATGTAAACAACACAAACTTATAGTGAATCAATGCGATGATATTGTGTGCTCGTGCTGTAGTTCCCCCTGCACGCCTCCAGGCCCTCTTCTTCTTTCGGAAATAATCGTACAGCTGTATCTGTCTTTTATAAATTTGATCAAACTAAATACCCTTCGAAGATACAAAGTATGCAGTACTACTGTATAGGCACTCAAGATTAATATGAGATTGGCAGAAACTGCATGTGTTACCACATCTTTTAAAGTCACCATGAAATCAAACAGGAACATTCTTTGTGTTTTACAAAGTGTTGCAGTGATTATTATAAATTAATTTGCACTTGTAAACTTTAATCAAAAACGTTAAGCTCCTCTCCCCCTCACAACAACAACTCTTCACCACATTACGTAAGCAACAAAAAAGAGGTAGGACTATACTGACTGTCCAATGGCCAGGCATTTTTAGCCCCCCCATCCAGGTCCAACTTACAACAAACCAATCGAAAAGGAAAATGCAAAATAAAGCCCGCCCTACATCTTTTCTAATTTCATAAGCCGTTTCACTCGGATATACGTCACGATACGGAAAAGAAGTCAATCGCAACTTCCATTTCATGGTGACTTTAAGTGCCATTGTTTTGTCTGAAGATGCACACCGGTTATGTTTCCTTCCAAGACATTTTTTGAAATATCTTAATTTAACTAAGGCCAAGTCCAGGCTTTAGCTAAGCTTTTGCTGTGAGAATTGCAATTTTACAAATGTAACACTATTTTAACACCTGTTTTTTAACCTGAATGATCAGTATCCATGTATAAAAATTGGTCACACAACCATATTATATCAAAAATGGAAAAGTTTTCCCTTTTGCACTTCTGAAAATGTTTGTGTACAAATAACAACATTATCAAAAAGATCCCCATTCTCACAGATGCACACAAAAATGTCTAAATACGTTGTATTATGCATGCCAGGCCAGTAGTTGGCGATGCCACTTTGTAAAGAAACACAACGTGCGTTACGTGCCTGTCAAGTACTTGCCTACAGGATGAATATGTATACGCATGTGCATTATGTCATATTTTTCAATATTTTTGAACGTATAACAATAATAATATTTGCCAAAACTCAACAACTGCTTCAAATTTTGCTTTTTCAGATGCCCAAAATCTTGATAATGAAAATGAATGGCCAAACAACACACACAAAAGTAAATTTGCCCCTGTAATTTTGGAGACCGATTGAAAAAAAAATGATTTATACAGGTTTGGGACAACTTGAGGGTGAGTAAATGATGACAGAATTTTCATTTTTGGGTGGAGTATCCCTTTAAGAACACGTGCAATTCTGATTGGTCAACTCTATTCCATAGTTTCTGGCTTCTCTTATAAGGACTATAAGGATGTCTTCTCTGCCACTGTCATTTTTCAGCCAAGCTGAGAGATTTATAACCTTATACTGTCTGCCTGGATATACATACACACACACATGCATTCTGCGCTCTCTCTCTTTAAAAGATCAACTGTGCTTCGGGGACAACAGCGAGATGATATTAATTTTAGATTGTAAGGCACAAAAGACTTCACAATAGAACAAGAACTGTCATTGTGAGATTGTGCGCCATCCTTCAGGTGCTGTGAGATATTCAGTGTGAGCGTATGAACTAGTGCGTGTAAGCCTGCCTAAGTGTTTACTGTGTGTTTCTATACAGAATGTATTGAGGCTACTGGATACGGTAGAAACAGGAATATAACGGAGGAAAGAGAGAGAGAGGAGAAAAAGAGAGAGAGCCCTGCGGACGCTGCACTGATATTAATGAGAGCCTTGGTTATTATTGCAGCCAATTTCCACATCCAATCAGATGGGCTTGCTTTCGGAGCGCTCAGGGTCTCCCCTTGGAAGTGAGCAGAACATTATTGACTCACAGAGACCACTGGATTTTACAGCATCAGTTACCCATCAACCTGAGGACACACACACCAGAGAATCTTAAACGGGAGGGAAGCAAATCTATATTCAGGCAATAAGGTACGAGAGGCTGTGCGATACGGTGAATACAGATACGGCTCAAGGGCGCTGTTATGACCAGCCATAACTTTATTCACAATATAGCACGACCTTGAGGGCCTTACTTTTTCTCGTAAAACGGTTACTTTACAATCAAACTTAAGAACTTTTTATTAAACGGTATATAATTGAGTGAATAAGGGCCATCCATTAGCCAGATGATACAGTGCCTCAGATGTAAACTAAGGTAATAGTCTACAGTGTATAGACCCCCTGGTCCCTACACTGATTTTCTGAAAGAGTTTGCGGACTTCCTATCGGACCAATTGGTTAACGTTGATAAAGTACTAATTGTCGGAGACTTTAATATCCACGTAGATAGTGCTAACGATGCATTAGCAGTGGCGTTTACAGAGCTATTACACTCTTTTGGAGTAACACAACACATCAATGGACCCACTCATCGATTTAATCATACACTAGACTTGATTATATCTCACGGAGCCGATCTAACCAATATAGATATTATACCTCAAAGCGACGATGTCACTGATCACTATCTTATAACATGTACACTGCGCACTGCAGAAATCAGCCGTTTAACTCGTTATCGACAGGGTAGAACAATTACCTCGACTACTAAAGATAGTTTCACAAAGAGCTTGCCAGATCTGACTCCTTTAATAACCATACCAATAAATATAGAATCGCTCGATGACATGACCAGCAAATTGGGCACTATTTTCTCTAATACATTAGAAGCTGTCGCACCTATGAAGTCAAAAAAGATTAATGAGAAAAACGCAGCACCATGGTACAATAGCACCACTCGCGCCCTTAAAAGAGAAACACGTAAACTGGAGCGCAAATGGAAACAAACCCAATTAGAGGTCTTTAAAATTGCGTGGAAAGAGAGTGCAAACTGTTATAAAAAGGCACTAAAAGCAGCAAAGGCTGAGCACCTCCGTAACCTCATAGAAACTAACAAAAACAATCCAAGGTTTTTATTTAGTACAGTTGCTAAACTAACAAATAAACAGACTTCACCTGACCTGGGTATTCCGCCGCACCTTGGTAGCAATGATTTCATGAACTTTTTTACAGAGAAAATCGAAAACATACGAGACAAAATAGTAAAAACTCAACCTCCAAGTCTGTCCTATAAATTAGTACCAACCATCGCCCCAAAAGAAAGGCTACAGTGTTTTTCACCTATAAAACAGGAAGATTTAATTAAACTTATTGCAACATCTAAACCTACAACTTGCTTATTAGACCCCATACCAACTAAATTATTAAAAGAGTTATTACCCGTTGCAATTGAGCCCATTTATAACATTATCAACTCGTCAATTAATCTAGGCCATGTCCCAGGAGCCTTTAAACTGGCCGTCATTAAGCCTCTTATCAAGAAACCAAACTTAGACCCCAATGAACTAGGAAACTATAGACCGATTTCAAATCTCCCTTTCCTGTCTAAAATACTAGAAAAAGTAGTGTCCACTCAGTTGTGCTCTTTCTTACAAAATAATGACATACACGAAAAATTCCAGTCAGGTTTTAGACCGCATCATAGTACTGAAACTGCACTCGTTAAAATTACAAACGACCTGCTTATAGCATCAGATAAAGGTAACATCTCACTCCTAGTCCTGCTCGACCTTAGTGCTGCGTTCGATACTGTAGACCATAAAATACTTCTAGATCGCTTACACAATTATACCGGTATTCAGGGACAGGCACTACAATGGTTCAGATCTTACTTATCAGACAGACATCAATTTGTCCATTTAAATGGGGAATCATCAAATCTAACGCAAGTAAATTATGGATTACCTCAGGGATCGGTTTTAGGACCCTTGCTATTCTCCATATACATGCTGCCCCTTGGAAACATTATTAGAAAACATGGAATTAGCTTCCACTGTTATGCAGATGATACTCAGCTATATATCTCATCAAGACCAGATGATTCCTTCCAACTATCCAAATTGGCAGAGTGCATCGACGATATAAAGCATTGGATGACTTGTAATTTCCTTCTTTTAAATTCTAATAAAACAGAAATATTACTTATCGGACCAAAGACACGTGAGCAGAATATTTCGGATTATGACCTGCAAATTGAAGGCTGCACTGTTACTCCAACAAATACAGTTAAAGACCTTGGCGTTATATTAGACAGCAACCTGTCATTTAAAAATCACATCTCAAATGTCACAAAAACAGCCTTCTTCCACCTTAGAAATGTTGCCAAATTGCGAAATATTTTATGTGTGGCTGACGCAGAGAAGCTTATTCATGCATTTGTGACCTCAAGACTTGACTACTGTAATGCACTGCTTAGTGGTTGTCCTGCAGCATCAATAAACAAACTACAGTTAGTTCAGAATGCAGCTGCCAGAGTTCTAACCAGGTCCAGAAAATACGATCACATAACCCCAATGTTATCAACCCTTCACTGGTTACCCATTAAGTATCGTATTGACTTTAAAGTTCTTTTAATTACTTATAAAGCCTTAAACGGTTTAGCCCCTACCTACATAACAGAGCTTCTACCACACTACAACCCATCACGCTCTCTAAGATCTCAAAACTCCAGACTTTTGATAACACCTAGAATAACTAAATCCACCAAAGGGGGTAGAGCTTTCTCATACGTAGCACCTAAACTCTGGAATAGCCTCCCCGATACTATTCGAGGGTCAGACACACTCTCCCAATTTAAATCTAGATTAAAGACACATCTTTTCAGCCAAGCATTCACTAACACATAGCTAATGAACAGCAGCTACGCTAATTATTCTCTTTCTGTTTCTGCCCTCGCCTCGGGATGCCCATCCCGAGGTAGGGAGAGATTCCGCCAGACCCAGATGAACGTCATATGCCCATCCACAACTAGAGATTACGCCAGCTACATCTGAAAATCCCGTGCCATCCTCCTGCGAGAGCCTGCGGACTGACTGACCATCCAGCTCCATCCAAGGCAATTCCATCACCACCCAAGAAAAAGGCGACCATCTGGCCGGCCCAGCTCAGACAATTCCATCCCCAGCCGAGAGCAAAGACGGACTACCTGTCACATAAATGCTAAATTTACAATACTTGGTATTTAATGCTAAACTTACATCACACGACAGCAGTTTGAAGTTATGGCTGCACTCAGTGACTTTGATTGGAGGTAGCTGGGTGGGTGTTGTAGGGAGTGGGGGGGCTTGTTGGTTGTGGTTCGGGGCGTTTCATTTGTTGGGACTGTGTGGGTCTGGTCTGGTTGGTCTTGTTTTGTGGTCGATGTCGGACAACAGAGGAATAAAGTTAATTATGCCATTACTACTTTTCCCTGGTTGTTCCTCTGTTGTCTGTTGTTGATCGCGGAATGGGACCGGGTTGGACCTGCACGGTTTCGGCGGGTGGGGCTTCCTGGGTCGCGGCTCGTGGGCTCTCCCTGTTCTTCGTGGACGTTGCTCGGTGGCTTTGGTCGGGGTCACTGAGTGCAGCTATGACACGTCAGAGGAGATCTGGCCCTCCCGGCTGAGCCTGGTTTCTCCCGAGGTTTTTTTTTCTCCATTATTCAGCATTGGAGTTTGGGTTCCTCGCCACAGCAGAGCAGTGCAGTGTTGGCTTGCTCACCGGGAGACTGCATTTATTTATTTATTTATTTATTTATTTATTAGATATTATTTATTATAATGATCTTGCTTGGTCTATAAACACCATGCACTGTGCTGTGTTTTACCTTTCTGTGTTTTTCTTATTTGCTCCTGTAAAGCTGCTTTGGAACAATGCACATTGTGAAAAGCGCTATATAAATAAAATTGAATTGAATTGAATTGAATTACAGTATGGATGCTGAAAGAATGCACCTGGAGTCCTGGATGCTGATTGGTCAATACAGCATTTCATTGATCTTAGCAGAAACACGCACACATACAGAGACACCCCATACACAAACAGAGCAGGTGGTATTTTAATGAAGGATTGTTTAAACAAAATGTAACTAATAATCAACTTTGCAAAATTGATAGCATAATTGGAAAAAGTGTTCTAATTAACTGGAAGAATACAGTTTAATTGTGGTTAAGAAACCAAATAAAAAAAGCATGGGTTGGTTCTGGCTGTGGTCCCAAATCCACGATATGTGGAAGGTGTCCATAATGAGATTGGTACAAAAACTGCTCCATCACATCCAGCCATTCAGGCCAAAGGAGTCACACACACACACACACACACACACACACACACACACATAGTCTAACAGAAAATAGATGTAACTCGTCACAGCAGCAGACTGAAGATCAGGGTGGAGTATCAAGGTGAACACATTTTATTAACTGCTATGACATCAAGCACAACTCTATTAAATATCTGTCACATAGTGGCGTTTGCAAATCTAACAGTCTTTTGTCCAGGAGAACAGGGGCGTGAAGACATTATTGCCTGATGGTTTAATATTTTGTACTTTAGTAATGAAGCAAAAAGTACAAAATGACATACAAAGCAAAACCTCAAATGAAGATGTTAAAAGACATTCACGGTTACATGAGTTATTACAGCGGTAAGAAAATGTCACAAATCAAAGCTGCATTTATTGGATTGAAGCTTTTCATGTCTTAATAGACTGCCAAAAATATTTTAACAAATGCAGCCGTGGAAAAAATTAAGAGACCATTTCAAAATTATTTTCAGGTTTTCTGAATTGACCATTTACGCATTTTAAAAATGTAAAAACTAGAGAGACAGGTCAAAATAGCAGAGGCTCTAAAGATTTAAAAAAAGCTTTTGATCCGTCCAAAATGTGGCACATTACTGTAAACTGGAATCTTGCAACCTTGGTTTACATAGAACGTCTTGTTATTGGAGGGTGATTTTTAATTGTAATTTCATGACACATTTACACGAAAAGTTTGCTTTAAACAAATAAGTTTCTTATAGCGTAAACTGACCATTGTAATGAAAATTCGTCTTAAAAGGAACGATTTTACTGTCTATTTTATTTTGGTTCCAACAACTCCGATTTGTACTTCCAGGCAACCAATTGACATCATTCATTCATGCGAATCCACCGCCAAACGTACCTCAGGTGCATCTCAAACAATTTCCTCATGCCCACCCAAATATAGACGCACAAACCGTGTTTGCTCACCAAAGCGACCCTAAATTCCTTAAACTCGCGAGCCCAATAATCTATAGTACAATCTATCTGATAGCACAGCGCAGACAGTCACCAAAGCACTTATGGATTCAATTAAATCCCAAATTGATTTTGTAAGTGGCCAAGCAATTAGGGGTGGATTTCAACCTGAAACGGAGCATGCTGCACAGGTGGCTTTCATCTCCAAAAGAACTTGAGCCAACAGCTTTATTGCAAAGAAACAGTCCGTCCCGCACGAGCCCGAGATGCGATGAAGTCATGACGCTGCACTGTCAATTCACAACACGTTGTCTATTCGCCACCGTTCAATTCCGCCGCCTTCTTCGAACAGACCAATAACAGCAGAGTCACGTCCTTAGCGTGGTCAATCAGATCGAACGCACACGCAGCCCTCATTCCTCTCATCCTCATGTAATGACCTAACACCCGTTCCTGAGCGCAGGGGCAGAGGGGAAAATGAGAGATTTCTGCTCTCTGCTCTCCCGGCGGAGGAAATTAGGCAAGAAAGCAATAGGATTTGAAAGGCTATTGTTGCCAGCATGAGCTCCGTTTCATCAGAGAGACTGAAAGGAAATAAACGACTTAATCCTCGAGGAGGCATAGAGGACCCTTGGAAAGCAGCACGGCGAGAACACACAAACAACAGAATCACACGCATAAACCAAACGGGCTTACGAAAGCGGTTTCAATAAACATATACGTATGTATCGACGACAAAAAGTTACAGTATGCCTGTCTATTTAACGTGTTTCTCTGTAGAAGATGTTGGGTGGCTCATTTATTTGGTGTTTTGTCTGGTTTTAAATTGACTACAAGAGGTGTGAACTGTTGTGGAAGTCGTCTTGCTGATGGTGCGACTCAAAATCATATTGATCCCATTGAGTAATTGAGTGAAAATTGGCGATTCTTTATTCTACGTGATTTTGATTGATCACATTCGATACTTAAAGGTCAAACTCATGAACTCTAAACGTAAAATTGACTTTTGTCTAATGCAGCTGATTTCCTACTGTGGGGTTCAAAACACCCTTGGTTTCCTCTTGGTGTATTTTGTTAAATTGCAAATGAATTTTGCGTGTTTAAATATCAATAATTGTGTAAAATAAAAACTTGAAAACAGATACAAATAAATGTCTTTGACTCTAAACATGCAGATGTGCTTTTAAATGATTGAATTGCTTTTAAATGAATACATTTTAGATTTTCCAAAAAAAACTTGCTTTATTGACATCATGTACATGAGATTATACTGCTTCTGGTCGTTCACAAGGTCATGCCTCTCTACATGGCCAGATCTGTTCCTCCCATTATTCTACCACATCTTTGTTCAATTCTAGATTTATGTATAAATACATGGTTTATTAATAATTCATTCTAATTTAAGACAAAACGTTCCAAACGTTTGCAATTTAATATACATAACTCTGTCTTCAGAGGTGTATAAAGACCTTACATAATGAAGCGTTATGTTTTTATTACCTTAGAATGAGCTATTTCTATCTACAAACACCGCGGGTCACCTTAGAATTCACCATGTTGTTTCTATAGTAGCCCTAAACGGACAAACTGCTCTACAGAACGCGTTTTGTAAATACGTTATCTCCTTTGGCAAATAAGCGAAAATATGATGAGATCTTAGCTCTGTGTCAGCCACCGTAGTGCTTCGAAAGCGAGGGTTGCAATTCATAAGTTTACCACTAGATGCCACTATTCTTCACAAACTGGACCTTTAATTGGTTTTTACAAACATGCCTCATAAAAAAACATTTATTGTGTGCATTTAGAGACAAAACATTGGCACTGATGTGTCTTAAGATATGTCAGTGCAAGCTGTTTTCAGTTTAAACAGCTCTAACACTTATTTTAGTCTAGGATAGTCTTAACCCCTGTGCGGAAAACCACCCCATAATGACTTTAGAAATACAATACAAGATTAAACAGGATGTCACAATCAACCGGCACTTGTTCAATTTGCATATCCCTACGAACGAGCGAGTCAATTTTGATAATAATAGCGTACCAACATCATTGTCAAGCATGGTCACAATATTGACACAAAGCATCAATCAGACCCCTCATGAATATCTAGATGGAATGATGATGTTCTTTAGAGCTCTATTACATACGACGGCTTTCAAGAAAGCTTTGAAGCAATCTTACAGTAACAGCAGCCGGTCATGTAGATTAGTGTGAAAGTTGTGTTCGTGCAAAGCGAAGGAAGAGTTGAGATCTGACCTTGCAGGCATACTGCTTTAATCAGACATTAATTAGCAGATGAGCTCTGATGAGATTTCCTCCCCTCGTCCTCTTGTGGCTGATCCGGCATATTGTGGGGATGATACCGAAGCAAAGAGTTGCACAAACAAACATATATACAAGTGCACAGTGATGAGATATGAGCTATGATAACAAATAATAAAGATTTATTTAACAGTCCAATAGATTTACATTAGAGGGCTACTAGAGCACAACAGCTCTTAATGAAATCACAGACACAAACAAACATTTAAACATTTAAACAGATAGAGAGAGAGAGAGAGAGAGAGAGAGAGAGAGAGAGAGAGAGAGAGAGAGAGAGAGAGAGAGAGAGAGAGAGAGAGAG